>NW_027614140.1:0-29574 GCF_965212315.1 Lampetra planeri
GTCTGTGTGTGTCTGTGTGTGTCTGTGTGTGTCTGTGTGTGTCTGTGTGTGTCTGTGTGTGTCTGTGTGTGTCTGTGTGTGTCTGTGTGTGTCTGTGTGTGTCTGTGTGTGTCTGTGTGTGTCTGTGTGTGTCTGTGTGTGTCTGTGTGTGTCTGTGTGTGTCTGTGTGTGTCTGTGTGTGTCTGTGTGTGTCTGTGTGTGTCTGTGTGTGTCTGTGTGTGTCTGTGTGTGTCTGTGTGTGTCTGTGTGTGTCTGTGTGTGTCTGTGTGTGTCTGTGTGTGTCTGTGTGTGTCTGTGTGTGTCTGTGTGTGTCTGTGTGTGTCTGTGTGTGTCTGTGTGTGTCTGTGTGTGTCTGTGTGTGTCTGTGTGTGTCTGTGTGTGTCTGTGTGTGTCTGTGTGTGTCTGTGTGTGTCTGTGTGTGTCTGTGTGTGTCTGTGTGTGTCTGTGTGTGTCTGTGTGTGTCTGTGTGTGTCTGTGTGTGTCTGTGTGTGTCTGTGTGTGTCTGTGTGTGTCTGTGTGTGTCTGTGTGTGTCTGTGTGTGTCTGTGTGTGTCTGTGTGTGTCTGTGTGTGTCTGTGTGTGTCTGTGTGTGTCTGTGTGTGTCTGTGTGTGTCTGTGTGTGTCTGTGTGTGTCTGTGTGTGTCTGTGTGTGTCTGTGTGTGTCTGTGTGTGTCTGTGTGTGTCTGTGTGTGTCTGTGTGTGTCTGTGTGTGTCTGTGTGTGTCTGTGTGTGTCTGTGTGTGTCTGTGTGTGTCTGTGTGTGTCTGTGTGTGTCTGTGTGTGTCTGTGTGTGTCTGTGTGTGTCTGTGTGTGTCTGTGTGTGTCTGTGTGTGTCTGTGTGTGTCTGTGTGTGTCTGTGTGTGTCTGTGTGTGTCTGTGTGTGTCTGTGTGTGTCTGTGTGTGTCTGTGTGTGTCTGTGTGTGTCTGTGTGTGTCTGTGTGTGTCTGTGTGTGTCTGTGTGTGTCTGTGTGTGTCTGTGTGTGTCTGTGTGTGTCTGTGTGTGTCTGTGTGTGTCTGTGTGTGTCTGTGTGTGTCTGTGTGTGTCTGTGTGTGTCTGTGTGTGTCTGTGTGTGTCTGTGTGTGTCTGTGTGTGTCTGTGTGTGTCTGTGTGTGTCTGTGTGTGTCTGTGTGTGTCTGTGTGTGTCTGTGTGTGTCTGTGTGTGTCTGTGTGTGTCTGTGTGTGTCTGTGTGTGTCTGTGTGTGTCTGTGTGTGTCTGTGTGTGTCTGTGTGTGTCTGTGTGTGTCTGTGTGTGTCTGTGTGTGTCTGTGTGTGTCTGTGTGTGTCTGTGTGTGTCTGTGTGTGTCTGTGTGTGTCTGTGTGTGTCTGTGTGTGTCTGTGTGTGTCTGTGTGTGTCTGTGTGTGTCTGTGTGTGTCTGTGTGTGTCTGTGTGTGTCTGTGTGTGTCTGTGTGTGTCTGTGTGTGTCTGTGTGTGTCTGTGTGTGTCTGTGTGTGTCTGTGTGTGTCTGTGTGTGTCTGTGTGTGTCTGTGTGTGTCTGTGTGTGTCTGTGTGTGTCTGTGTGTGTCTGTGTGTGTCTGTGTGTGTCTGTGTGTGTCTGTGTGTGTCTGTGTGTGTCTGTGTGTGTCTGTGTGTGTCTGTGTGTGTCTGTGTGTGTCTGTGTGTGTCTGTGTGTGTCTGTGTGTGTCTGTGTGTGTCTGTGTGTGTCTGTGTGTGTCTGTGTGTGTCTGTGTGTGTCTGTGTGTGTCTGTGTGTGTCTGTGTGTGTCTGTGTGTGTCTGTGTGTGTCTGTGTGTGTCTGTGTGTGTCTGTGTGTGTCTGTGTGTGTCTGTGTGTGTCTGTGTGTGTCTGTGTGTGTCTGTGTGTGTCTGTGTGTGTCTGTGTGTGTCTGTGTGTGTCTGTGTGTGTCTGTGTGTGTCTGTGTGTGTCTGTGTGTGTCTGTGTGTGTCTGTGTGTGTCTGTGTGTGTCTGTGTGTGTCTGTGTGTGTCTGTGTGTGTCTGTGTGTGTCTGTGTGTGTCTGTGTGTGTCTGTGTGTGTCTGTGTGTGTCTGTGTGTGTCTGTGTGTGTCTGTGTGTGTCTGTGTGTGTCTGTGTGTGTCTGTGTGTGTCTGTGTGTGTCTGTGTGTGTCTGTGTGTGTCTGTGTGTGTCTGTGTGTGTCTGTGTGTGTCTGTGTGTGTCTGTGTGTGTCTGTGTGTGTCTGTGTGTGTCTGTGTGTGTCTGTGTGTGTCTGTGTGTGTCTGTGTGTGTCTGTGTGTGTCTGTGTGTGTCTGTGTGTGTCTGTGTGTGTCTGTGTGTGTCTGTGTGTGTCTGTGTGTGTCTGTGTGTGTCTGTGTGTGTCTGTGTGTGTCTGTGTGTGTCTGTGTGTGTCTGTGTGTGTCTGTGTGTGTCTGTGTGTGTCTGTGTGTGTCTGTGTGTGTCTGTGTGTGTCTGTGTGTGTCTGTGTGTGTCTGTGTGTGTCTGTGTGTGTCTGTGTGTGTCTGTGTGTGTCTGTGTGTGTCTGTGTGTGTCTGTGTGTGTCTGTGTGTGTCTGTGTGTGTCTGTGTGTGTCTGTGTGTGTCTGTGTGTGTCTGTGTGTGTCTGTGTGTGTCTGTGTGTGTCTGTGTGTGTCTGTGTGTGTCTGTGTGTGTCTGTGTGTGTCTGTGTGTGTCTGTGTGTGTCTGTGTGTGTCTGTGTGTGTCTGTGTGTGTCTGTGTGTGTCTGTGTGTGTCTGTGTGTGTCTGTGTGTGTCTGTGTGTGTCTGTGTGTGTCTGTGTGTGTCTGTGTGTGTCTGTGTGTGTCTGTGTGTGTCTGTGTGTGTCTGTGTGTGTCTGTGTGTGTCTGTGTGTGTCTGTGTGTGTCTGTGTGTGTCTGTGTGTGTCTGTGTGTGTCTGTGTGTGTCTGTGTGTGTCTGTGTGTGTCTGTGTGTGTCTGTGTGTGTCTGTGTGTGTCTGTGTGTGTCTGTGTGTGTCTGTGTGTGTCTGTGTGTGTCTGTGTGTGTCTGTGTGTGTCTGTGTGTGTCTGTGTGTGTCTGTGTGTGTCTGTGTGTGTCTGTGTGTGTCTGTGTGTGTCTGTGTGTGTCTGTGTGTGTCTGTGTGTGTCTGTGTGTGTCTGTGTGTGTCTGTGTGTGTCTGTGTGTGTCTGTGTGTGTCTGTGTGTGTCTGTGTGTGTCTGTGTGTGTCTGTGTGTGTCTGTGTGTGTCTGTGTGTGTCTGTGTGTGTCTGTGTGTGTCTGTGTGTGTCTGTGTGTGTCTGTGTGTGTCTGTGTGTGTCTGTGTGTGTCTGTGTGTGTCTGTGTGTGTCTGTGTGTGTCTGTGTGTGTCTGTGTGTGTCTGTGTGTGTCTGTGTGTGTCTGTGTGTGTCTGTGTGTGTCTGTGTGTGTCTGTGTGTGTCTGTGTGTGTCTGTGTGTGTCTGTGTGTGTCTGTGTGTGTCTGTGTGTGTCTGTGTGTGTCTGTGTGTGTCTGTGTGTGTCTGTGTGTGTCTGTGTGTGTCTGTGTGTGTCTGTGTGTGTCTGTGTGTGTCTGTGTGTGTCTGTGTGTGTCTGTGTGTGTCTGTGTGTGTCTGTGTGTGTCTGTGTGTGTCTGTGTGTGTCTGTGTGTGTCTGTGTGTGTCTGTGTGTGTCTGTGTGTGTCTGTGTGTGTCTGTGTGTGTCTGTGTGTGTCTGTGTGTGTCTGTGTGTGTCTGTGTGTGTCTGTGTGTGTCTGTGTGTGTCTGTGTGTGTCTGTGTGTGTCTGTGTGTGTCTGTGTGTGTCTGTGTGTGTCTGTGTGTGTCTGTGTGTGTCTGTGTGTGTCTGTGTGTGTCTGTGTGTGTCTGTGTGTGTCTGTGTGTGTCTGTGTGTGTCTGTGTGTGTCTGTGTGTGTCTGTGTGTGTCTGTGTGTGTCTGTGTGTGTCTGTGTGTGTCTGTGTGTGTCTGTGTGTGTCTGTGTGTGTCTGTGTGTGTCTGTGTGTGTCTGTGTGTGTCTGTGTGTGTCTGTGTGTGTCTGTGTGTGTCTGTGTGTGTCTGTGTGTGTCTGTGTGTGTCTGTGTGTGTCTGTGTGTGTCTGTGTGTGTCTGTGTGTGTCTGTGTGTGTCTGTGTGTGTCTGTGTGTGTCTGTGTGTGTCTGTGTGTGTCTGTGTGTGTCTGTGTGTGTCTGTGTGTGTCTGTGTGTGTCTGTGTGTGTCTGTGTGTGTCTGTGTGTGTCTGTGTGTGTCTGTGTGTGTCTGTGTGTGTCTGTGTGTGTCTGTGTGTGTCTGTGTGTGTCTGTGTGTGTCTGTGTGTGTCTGTGTGTGTCTGTGTGTGTCTGTGTGTGTCTGTGTGTGTCTGTGTGTGTCTGTGTGTGTCTGTGTGTGTCTGTGTGTGTCTGTGTGTGTCTGTGTGTGTCTGTGTGTGTCTGTGTGTGTCTGTGTGTGTCTGTGTGTGTCTGTGTGTGTCTGTGTGTGTCTGTGTGTGTCTGTGTGTGTCTGTGTGTGTCTGTGTGTGTCTGTGTGTGTCTGTGTGTGTCTGTGTGTGTCTGTGTGTGTCTGTGTGTGTCTGTGTGTGTCTGTGTGTGTCTGTGTGTGTCTGTGTGTGTCTGTGTGTGTCTGTGTGTGTCTGTGTGTGTCTGTGTGTGTCTGTGTGTGTCTGTGTGTGTCTGTGTGTGTCTGTGTGTGTCTGTGTGTGTCTGTGTGTGTCTGTGTGTGTCTGTGTGTGTCTGTGTGTGTCTGTGTGTGTCTGTGTGTGTCTGTGTGTGTCTGTGTGTGTCTGTGTGTGTCTGTGTGTGTCTGTGTGTGTCTGTGTGTGTCTGTGTGTGTCTGTGTGTGTCTGTGTGTGTCTGTGTGTGTCTGTGTGTGTCTGTGTGTGTCTGTGTGTGTCTGTGTGTGTCTGTGTGTGTCTGTGTGTGTCTGTGTGTGTCTGTGTGTGTCTGTGTGTGTCTGTGTGTGTCTGTGTGTGTCTGTGTGTGTCTGTGTGTGTCTGTGTGTGTCTGTGTGTGTCTGTGTGTGTCTGTGTGTGTCTGTGTGTGTCTGTGTGTGTCTGTGTGTGTCTGTGTGTGTCTGTGTGTGTCTGTGTGTGTCTGTGTGTGTCTGTGTGTGTCTGTGTGTGTCTGTGTGTGTCTGTGTGTGTCTGTGTGTGTCTGTGTGTGTCTGTGTGTGTCTGTGTGTGTCTGTGTGTGTCTGTGTGTGTCTGTGTGTGTCTGTGTGTGTCTGTGTGTGTCTGTGTGTGTCTGTGTGTGTCTGTGTGTGTCTGTGTGTGTCTGTGTGTGTCTGTGTGTGTCTGTGTGTGTCTGTGTGTGTCTGTGTGTGTCTGTGTGTGTCTGTGTGTGTCTGTGTGTGTCTGTGTGTGTCTGTGTGTGTCTGTGTGTGTCTGTGTGTGTCTGTGTGTGTCTGTGTGTGTCTGTGTGTGTCTGTGTGTGTCTGTGTGTGTCTGTGTGTGTCTGTGTGTGTCTGTGTGTGTCTGTGTGTGTCTGTGTGTGTCTGTGTGTGTCTGTGTGTGTCTGTGTGTGTCTGTGTGTGTCTGTGTGTGTCTGTGTGTGTCTGTGTGTGTCTGTGTGTGTCTGTGTGTGTCTGTGTGTGTCTCTGTGTGTGTCTGTGTGTGTCTGTGTGTGTCTGTGTGTGTCTGTGTGTGTCTGTGTGTGTCTGTGTGTGTCTGTGTGTGTCTGTGTGTGTCTGTGTGTGTCTGTGTGTGTCTGTGTGTGTCTGTGTGTGTCTGTGTGTGTCTGTGTGTGTCTGTGTGTGTCTGTGTGTGTCTGTGTGTGTCTGTGTGTGTCTGTGTGTGTCTGTGTGTGTCTGTGTGTGTCTGTGTGTGTCTGTGTGTGTCTGTGTGTGTCTGTGTGTGTCTGTGTGTGTCTGTGTGTGTCTGTGTGTGTCTGTGTGTGTCTGTGTGTGTCTGTGTGTGTCTGTGTGTGTCTGTGTGTGTCTGTGTGTGTCTGTGTGTGTCTGTGTGTGTCTGTGTGTGTCTGTGTGTGTCTGTGTGTGTCTGTGTGTGTCTGTGTGTGTCTGTGTGTGTCTGTGTGTGTCTGTGTGTGTCTGTGTGTGTCTGTGTGTGTCTGTGTGTGTCTGTGTGTGTCTGTGTGTGTCTGTGTGTGTCTGTGTGTGTCTGTGTGTGTCTGTGTGTGTCTGTGTGTGTCTGTGTGTGTCTGTGTGTGTCTGTGTGTGTCTGTGTGTGTCTGTGTGTGTCTGTGTGTGTCTGTGTGTGTCTGTGTGTGTCTGTGTGTGTCTGTGTGTGTCTGTGTGTGTCTGTGTGTGTCTGTGTGTGTCTGTGTGTGTCTGTGTGTGTCTGTGTGTGTCTGTGTGTGTCTGTGTGTGTCTGTGTGTGTCTGTGTGTGTCTGTGTGTGTCTGTGTGTGTCTGTGTGTGTCTGTGTGTGTCTGTGTGTGTCTGTGTGTGTCTGTGTGTGTCTGTGTGTGTCTGTGTGTGTCTGTGTGTGTCTGTGTGTGTCTGTGTGTGTCTGTGTGTGTCTGTGTGTGTCTGTGTGTGTCTGTGTGTGTCTGTGTGTGTCTGTGTGTGTCTGTGTGTGTCTGTGTGTGTCTGTGTGTGTCTGTGTGTGTCTGTGTGTGTCTGTGTGTGTCTGTGTGTGTCTGTGTGTGTCTGTGTGTGTCTGTGTGTGTCTGTGTGTGTCTGTGTGTGTCTGTGTGTGTCTGTGTGTGTCTGTGTGTGTCTGTGTGTGTCTGTGTGTGTCTGTGTGTGTCTGTGTGTGTCTGTGTGTGTCTGTGTGTGTCTGTGTGTGTCTGTGTGTGTCTGTGTGTGTCTGTGTGTGTCTGTGTGTGTCTGTGTGTGTCTGTGTGTGTCTGTGTGTGTCTGTGTGTGTCTGTGTGTGTCTGTGTGTGTCTGTGTGTGTCTGTGTGTGTCTGTGTGTGTCTGTGTGTGTCTGTGTGTGTCTGTGTGTGTCTGTGTGTGTCTGTGTGTGTCTGTGTGTGTCTGTGTGTGTCTGTGTGTGTCTGTGTGTGTCTGTGTGTGTCTGTGTGTGTCTGTGTGTGTCTGTGTGTGTCTGTGTGTGTCTGTGTGTGTCTGTGTGTGTCTGTGTGTGTCTGTGTGTGTCTGTGTGTGTCTGTGTGTGTCTGTGTGTGTCTGTGTGTGTCTGTGTGTGTCTGTGTGTGTCTGTGTGTGTCTGTGTGTGTCTGTGTGTGTCTGTGTGTGTCTGTGTGTGTCTGTGTGTGTCTGTGTGTGTCTGTGTGTGTCTGTGTGTGTCTGTGTGTGTCTGTGTGTGTCTGTGTGTGTCTGTGTGTGTCTGTGTGTGTCTGTGTGTGTCTGTGTGTGTCTGTGTGTGTCTGTGTGTGTCTGTGTGTGTCTGTGTGTGTCTGTGTGTGTCTGTGTGTGTCTGTGTGTGTCTGTGTGTGTCTGTGTGTGTCTGTGTGTGTCTGTGTGTGTCTGTGTGTGTCTGTGTGTGTCTGTGTGTGTCTGTGTGTGTCTGTGTGTGTCTGTGTGTGTCTGTGTGTGTCTGTGTGTGTCTGTGTGTGTCTGTGTGTGTCTGTGTGTGTCTGTGTGTGTCTGTGTGTGTCTGTGTGTGTCTGTGTGTGTCTGTGTGTGTCTGTGTGTGTCTGTGTGTGTCTGTGTGTGTCTGTGTGTGTCTGTGTGTGTCTGTGTGTGTCTGTGTGTGTCTGTGTGTGTCTGTGTGTGTCTGTGTGTGTCTGTGTGTGTCTGTGTGTGTCTGTGTGTGTCTGTGTGTGTCTGTGTGTGTCTGTGTGTGTCTGTGTGTGTCTGTGTGTGTCTGTGTGTGTCTGTGTGTGTCTGTGTGTGTCTGTGTGTGTCTGTGTGTGTCTGTGTGTGTCTGTGTGTGTCTGTGTGTGTCTGTGTGTGTCTGTGTGTGTCTGTGTGTGTCTGTGTGTGTCTGTGTGTGTCTGTGTGTGTCTGTGTGTGTCTGTGTGTGTCTGTGTGTGTCTGTGTGTGTCTGTGTGTGTCTGTGTGTGTCTGTGTGTGTCTGTGTGTGTCTGTGTGTGTCTGTGTGTGTCTGTGTGTGTCTGTGTGTGTCTGTGTGTGTCTGTGTGTGTCTGTGTGTGTCTGTGTGTGTCTGTGTGTGTCTGTGTGTGTCTGTGTGTGTCTGTGTGTGTCTGTGTGTGTCTGTGTGTGTCTGTGTGTGTCTGTGTGTGTCTGTGTGTGTCTGTGTGTGTCTGTGTGTGTCTGTGTGTGTCTGTGTGTGTCTGTGTGTGTCTGTGTGTGTCTGTGTGTGTCTGTGTGTGTCTGTGTGTGTCTGTGTGTGTCTGTGTGTGTCTGTGTGTGTCTGTGTGTGTCTGTGTGTGTCTGTGTGTGTCTGTGTGTGTCTGTGTGTGTCTGTGTGTGTCTGTGTGTGTCTGTGTGTGTCTGTGTGTGTCTGTGTGTGTCTGTGTGTGTCTGTGTGTGTCTGTGTGTGTCTGTGTGTGTCTGTGTGTGTCTGTGTGTGTCTGTGTGTGTCTGTGTGTGTCTGTGTGTGTCTGTGTGTGTCTGTGTGTGTCTGTGTGTGTCTGTGTGTGTCTGTGTGTGTCTGTGTGTGTCTGTGTGTGTCTGTGTGTGTCTGTGTGTGTCTGTGTGTGTCTGTGTGTGTCTGTGTGTGTCTGTGTGTGTCTGTGTGTGTCTGTGTGTGTCTGTGTGTGTCTGTGTGTGTCTGTGTGTGTCTGTGTGTGTCTGTGTGTGTCTGTGTGTGTCTGTGTGTGTCTGTGTGTGTCTGTGTGTGTCTGTGTGTGTCTGTGTGTGTCTGTGTGTGTCTGTGTGTGTCTGTGTGTGTCTGTGTGTGTCTGTGTGTGTCTGTGTGTGTCTGTGTGTGTCTGTGTGTGTCTGTGTGTGTCTGTGTGTGTCTGTGTGTGTCTGTGTGTGTCTGTGTGTGTCTGTGTGTGTCTGTGTGTGTCTGTGTGTGTCTGTGTGTGTCTGTGTGTGTCTGTGTGTGTCTGTGTGTGTCTGTGTGTGTCTGTGTGTGTCTGTGTGTGTCTGTGTGTGTCTGTGTGTGTCTGTGTGTGTCTGTGTGTGTCTGTGTGTGTCTGTGTGTGTCTGTGTGTGTCTGTGTGTGTCTGTGTGTGTCTGTGTGTGTCTGTGTGTGTCTGTGTGTGTCTGTGTGTGTCTGTGTGTGTCTGTGTGTGTCTGTGTGTGTCTGTGTGTGTCTGTGTGTGTCTGTGTGTGTCTGTGTGTGTCTGTGTGTGTCTGTGTGTGTCTGTGTGTGTCTGTGTGTGTCTGTGTGTGTCTGTGTGTGTCTGTGTGTGTCTGTGTGTGTCTGTGTGTGTCTGTGTGTGTCTGTGTGTGTCTGTGTGTGTCTGTGTGTGTCTGTGTGTGTCTGTGTGTGTCTGTGTGTGTCTGTGTGTGTCTGTGTGTGTCTGTGTGTGTCTGTGTGTGTCTGTGTGTGTCTGTGTGTGTCTGTGTGTGTCTGTGTGTGTCTGTGTGTGTCTGTGTGTGTCTGTGTGTGTCTGTGTGTGTCTGTGTGTGTCTGTGTGTGTCTGTGTGTGTCTGTGTGTGTCTGTGTGTGTCTGTGTGTGTCTGTGTGTGTCTGTGTGTGTCTGTGTGTGTCTGTGTGTGTCTGTGTGTGTCTGTGTGTGTCTGTGTGTGTCTGTGTGTGTCTGTGTGTGTCTGTGTGTGTCTGTGTGTGTCTGTGTGTGTCTGTGTGTGTCTGTGTGTGTCTGTGTGTGTCTGTGTGTGTCTGTGTGTGTCTGTGTGTGTCTGTGTGTGTCTGTGTGTGTCTGTGTGTGTCTGTGTGTGTCTGTGTGTGTCTGTGTGTGTCTGTGTGTGTCTGTGTGTGTCTGTGTGTGTCTGTGTGTGTCTGTGTGTGTCTGTGTGTGTCTGTGTGTGTCTGTGTGTGTCTGTGTGTGTCTGTGTGTGTCTGTGTGTGTCTGTGTGTGTCTGTGTGTGTCTGTGTGTGTCTGTGTGTGTCTGTGTGTGTCTGTGTGTGTCTGTGTGTGTCTGTGTGTGTCTGTGTGTGTCTGTGTGTGTCTGTGTGTGTCTGTGTGTGTCTGTGTGTGTCTGTGTGTGTCTGTGTGTGTCTGTGTGTGTCTGTGTGTGTCTGTGTGTGTCTGTGTGTGTCTGTGTGTGTCTGTGTGTGTCTGTGTGTGTCTGTGTGTGTCTGTGTGTGTCTGTGTGTGTCTGTGTGTGTCTGTGTGTGTCTGTGTGTGTCTGTGTGTGTCTGTGTGTGTCTGTGTGTGTCTGTGTGTGTCTGTGTGTGTCTGTGTGTGTCTGTGTGTGTCTGTGTGTGTCTGTGTGTGTCTGTGTGTGTCTGTGTGTGTCTGTGTGTGTCTGTGTGTGTCTGTGTGTGTCTGTGTGTGTCTGTGTGTGTCTGTGTGTGTCTGTGTGTGTCTGTGTGTGTCTGTGTGTGTCTGTGTGTGTCTGTGTGTGTCTGTGTGTGTCTGTGTGTGTCTGTGTGTGTCTGTGTGTGTCTGTGTGTGTCTGTGTGTGTCTGTGTGTGTCTGTGTGTGTCTGTGTGTGTCTGTGTGTGTCTGTGTGTGTCTGTGTGTGTCTGTGTGTGTCTGTGTGTGTCTGTGTGTGTCTGTGTGTGTCTGTGTGTGTCTGTGTGTGTCTGTGTGTGTCTGTGTGTGTCTGTGTGTGTCTGTGTGTGTCTGTGTGTGTCTGTGTGTGTCTGTGTGTGTCTGTGTGTGTCTGTGTGTGTCTGTGTGTGTCTGTGTGTGTCTGTGTGTGTCTGTGTGTGTCTGTGTGTGTCTGTGTGTGTCTGTGTGTGTCTGTGTGTGTCTGTGTGTGTCTGTGTGTGTCTGTGTGTGTCTGTGTGTGTCTGTGTGTGTCTGTGTGTGTCTGTGTGTGTCTGTGTGTGTCTGTGTGTGTCTGTGTGTGTCTGTGTGTGTCTGTGTGTGTCTGTGTGTGTCTGTGTGTGTCTGTGTGTGTCTGTGTGTGTCTGTGTGTGTCTGTGTGTGTCTGTGTGTGTCTGTGTGTGTCTGTGTGTGTCTGTGTGTGTCTGTGTGTGTCTGTGTGTGTCTGTGTGTGTCTGTGTGTGTCTGTGTGTGTCTGTGTGTGTCTGTGTGTGTCTGTGTGTGTCTGTGTGTGTCTGTGTGTGTCTGTGTGTGTCTGTGTGTGTCTGTGTGTGTCTGTGTGTGTCTGTGTGTGTCTGTGTGTGTCTGTGTGTGTCTGTGTGTGTCTGTGTGTGTCTGTGTGTGTCTGTGTGTGTCTGTGTGTGTCTGTGTGTGTCTGTGTGTGTCTGTGTGTGTCTGTGTGTGTCTGTGTGTGTCTGTGTGTGTCTGTGTGTGTCTGTGTGTGTCTGTGTGTGTCTGTGTGTGTCTGTGTGTGTCTGTGTGTGTCTGTGTGTGTCTGTGTGTGTCTGTGTGTGTCTGTGTGTGTCTGTGTGTGTCTGTGTGTGTCTGTGTGTGTCTGTGTGTGTCTGTGTGTGTCTGTGTGTGTCTGTGTGTGTCTGTGTGTGTCTGTGTGTGTCTGTGTGTGTCTGTGTGTGTCTGTGTGTGTCTGTGTGTGTCTGTGTGTGTCTGTGTGTGTCTGTGTGTGTCTGTGTGTGTCTGTGTGTGTCTGTGTGTGTCTGTGTGTGTCTGTGTGTGTCTGTGTGTGTCTGTGTGTGTCTGTGTGTGTCTGTGTGTGTCTGTGTGTGTCTGTGTGTGTCTGTGTGTGTCTGTGTGTGTCTGTGTGTGTCTGTGTGTGTCTGTGTGTGTCTGTGTGTGTCTGTGTGTGTCTGTGTGTGTCTGTGTGTGTCTGTGTGTGTCTGTGTGTGTCTGTGTGTGTCTGTGTGTGTCTGTGTGTGTCTGTGTGTGTCTGTGTGTGTCTGTGTGTGTCTGTGTGTGTCTGTGTGTGTCTGTGTGTGTCTGTGTGTGTCTGTGTGTGTCTGTGTGTGTCTGTGTGTGTCTGTGTGTGTCTGTGTGTGTCTCTGTGTGTGTCTGTGTGTGTCTGTGTGTGTCTGTGTGTGTCTGTGTGTGTCTGTGTGTGTCTGTGTGTGTCTGTGTGTGTCTGTGTGTGTCTGTGTGTGTCTGTGTGTGTCTGTGTGTGTCTGTGTGTGTCTGTGTGTGTCTGTGTGTGTCTGTGTGTGTCTGTGTGTGTCTGTGTGTGTCTGTGTGTGTCTGTGTGTGTCTGTGTGTGTCTGTGTGTGTCTGTGTGTGTCTGTGTGTGTCTGTGTGTGTCTGTGTGTGTCTGTGTGTGTCTGTGTGTGTCTGTGTGTGTCTGTGTGTGTCTGTGTGTGTCTGTGTGTGTCTGTGTGTGTCTGTGTGTGTCTGTGTGTGTCTGTGTGTGTCTGTGTGTGTCTGTGTGTGTCTGTGTGTGTCTGTGTGTGTCTGTGTGTGTCTGTGTGTGTCTGTGTGTGTCTGTGTGTGTCTGTGTGTGTCTGTGTGTGTCTGTGTGTGTCTGTGTGTGTCTGTGTGTGTCTGTGTGTGTCTGTGTGTGTCTGTGTGTGTCTGTGTGTGTCTGTGTGTGTCTGTGTGTGTCTGTGTGTGTCTGTGTGTGTCTGTGTGTGTCTGTGTGTGTCTGTGTGTGTCTGTGTGTGTCTGTGTGTGTCTGTGTGTGTCTGTGTGTGTCTGTGTGTGTCTGTGTGTGTCTGTGTGTGTCTGTGTGTGTCTGTGTGTGTCTGTGTGTGTCTGTGTGTGTCTGTGTGTGTCTGTGTGTGTCTGTGTGTGTCTGTGTGTGTCTGTGTGTGTCTGTGTGTGTCTGTGTGTGTCTGTGTGTGTCTGTGTGTGTCTGTGTGTGTCTGTGTGTGTCTGTGTGTGTCTGTGTGTGTCTGTGTGTGTCTGTGTGTGTCTGTGTGTGTCTGTGTGTGTCTGTGTGTGTCTGTGTGTGTCTGTGTGTGTCTGTGTGTGTCTGTGTGTGTCTGTGTGTGTCTGTGTGTGTCTGTGTGTGTCTGTGTGTGTCTGTGTGTGTCTGTGTGTGTCTGTGTGTGTCTGTGTGTGTCTGTGTGTGTCTGTGTGTGTCTGTGTGTGTCTGTGTGTGTCTGTGTGTGTCTGTGTGTGTCTGTGTGTGTCTGTGTGTGTCTGTGTGTGTCTGTGTGTGTCTGTGTGTGTCTGTGTGTGTCTGTGTGTGTCTGTGTGTGTCTGTGTGTGTCTGTGTGTGTCTGTGTGTGTCTGTGTGTGTCTGTGTGTGTCTGTGTGTGTCTGTGTGTGTCTGTGTGTGTCTGTGTGTGTCTGTGTGTGTCTGTGTGTGTCTGTGTGTGTCTGTGTGTGTCTGTGTGTGTCTGTGTGTGTCTGTGTGTGTCTGTGTGTGTCTGTGTGTGTCTGTGTGTGTCTGTGTGTGTCTGTGTGTGTCTGTGTGTGTCTGTGTGTGTCTGTGTGTGTCTGTGTGTGTCTGTGTGTGTCTGTGTGTGTCTGTGTGTGTCTGTGTGTGTCTGTGTGTGTCTGTGTGTGTCTGTGTGTGTCTGTGTGTGTCTGTGTGTGTCTGTGTGTGTCTGTGTGTGTCTGTGTGTGTCTGTGTGTGTCTGTGTGTGTCTGTGTGTGTCTGTGTGTGTCTGTGTGTGTCTGTGTGTGTCTGTGTGTGTCTGTGTGTGTCTGTGTGTGTCTGTGTGTGTCTGTGTGTGTCTGTGTGTGTCTGTGTGTGTCTGTGTGTGTCTGTGTGTGTCTGTGTGTGTCTGTGTGTGTCTGTGTGTGTCTGTGTGTGTCTGTGTGTGTCTGTGTGTGTCTGTGTGTGTCTGTGTGTGTCTGTGTGTGTCTGTGTGTGTCTGTGTGTGTCTGTGTGTGTCTGTGTGTGTCTGTGTGTGTCTGTGTGTGTCTGTGTGTGTCTGTGTGTGTCTGTGTGTGTCTGTGTGTGTCTGTGTGTGTCTGTGTGTGTCTGTGTGTGTCTGTGTGTGTCTGTGTGTGTCTGTGTGTGTCTGTGTGTGTCTGTGTGTGTCTGTGTGTGTCTGTGTGTGTCTGTGTGTGTCTGTGTGTGTCTGTGTGTGTCTGTGTGTGTCTGTGTGTGTCTGTGTGTGTCTGTGTGTGTCTGTGTGTGTCTGTGTGTGTCTGTGTGTGTCTGTGTGTGTCTGTGTGTGTCTGTGTGTGTCTGTGTGTGTCTGTGTGTGTCTGTGTGTGTCTGTGTGTGTCTGTGTGTGTCTGTGTGTGTCTGTGTGTGTCTGTGTGTGTCTGTGTGTGTCTGTGTGTGTCTGTGTGTGTCTGTGTGTGTCTGTGTGTGTCTGTGTGTGTCTGTGTGTGTCTGTGTGTGTCTGTGTGTGTCTGTGTGTGTCTGTGTGTGTCTGTGTGTGTCTGTGTGTGTCTGTGTGTGTCTGTGTGTGTCTGTGTGTGTCTGTGTGTGTCTGTGTGTGTCTGTGTGTGTCTGTGTGTGTCTGTGTGTGTCTGTGTGTGTCTGTGTGTGTCTGTGTGTGTCTGTGTGTGTCTGTGTGTGTCTGTGTGTGTCTGTGTGTGTCTGTGTGTGTCTGTGTGTGTCTGTGTGTGTCTGTGTGTGTCTGTGTGTGTCTGTGTGTGTCTGTGTGTGTCTGTGTGTGTCTGTGTGTGTCTGTGTGTGTCTGTGTGTGTCTGTGTGTGTCTGTGTGTGTCTGTGTGTGTCTGTGTGTGTCTGTGTGTGTCTGTGTGTGTCTGTGTGTGTCTGTGTGTGTCTGTGTGTGTCTGTGTGTGTCTGTGTGTGTCTGTGTGTGTCTGTGTGTGTCTGTGTGTGTCTGTGTGTGTCTGTGTGTGTCTGTGTGTGTCTGTGTGTGTCTGTGTGTGTCTGTGTGTGTCTGTGTGTGTCTGTGTGTGTCTGTGTGTGTCTGTGTGTGTCTGTGTGTGTCTGTGTGTGTCTGTGTGTGTCTGTGTGTGTCTGTGTGTGTCTGTGTGTGTCTGTGTGTGTCTGTGTGTGTCTGTGTGTGTCTGTGTGTGTCTGTGTGTGTCTGTGTGTGTCTGTGTGTGTCTGTGTGTGTCTGTGTGTGTCTGTGTGTGTCTGTGTGTGTCTGTGTGTGTCTGTGTGTGTCTGTGTGTGTCTGTGTGTGTCTGTGTGTGTCTGTGTGTGTCTGTGTGTGTCTGTGTGTGTCTGTGTGTGTCTGTGTGTGTCTGTGTGTGTCTGTGTCTGTGTGTGTCTGTGTGTGTCTGTGTGTGTCTGTGTGTGTCTGTGTGTGTCTGTGTGTGTCTGTGTGTGTCTGTGTGTGTCTGTGTGTGTCTGTGTGTGTCTGTGTGTGTCTGTGTGTGTCTGTGTGTGTCTGTGTGTGTCTGTGTGTGTCTGTGTGTGTCTGTGTGTGTCTGTGTGTGTCTGTGTGTGTCTGTGTGTGTCTGTGTGTGTCTGTGTGTGTCTGTGTGTGTCTGTGTGTGTCTGTGTGTGTCTGTGTGTGTCTGTGTGTGTCTGTGTGTGTCTGTGTGTGTCTGTGTGTGTCTGTGTGTGTCTGTGTGTGTCTGTGTGTGTCTGTGTGTGTCTGTGTGTGTCTGTGTGTGTCTGTGTGTGTCTGTGTGTGTCTGTGTGTGTCTGTGTGTGTCTGTGTGTGTCTGTGTGTGTCTGTGTGTGTCTGTGTGTGTCTGTGTGTGTCTGTGTGTGTCTGTGTGTGTCTGTGTGTGTCTGTGTGTGTCTGTGTGTGTCTGTGTGTGTCTGTGTGTGTCTGTGTGTGTCTGTGTGTGTCTGTGTGTGTCTGTGTGTGTCTGTGTGTGTCTGTGTGTGTCTGTGTGTGTCTGTGTGTGTCTGTGTGTGTCTGTGTGTGTCTGTGTGTGTCTGTGTGTGTCTGTGTGTGTCTGTGTGTGTCTGTGTGTGTCTGTGTGTGTCTGTGTGTGTCTGTGTGTGTCTGTGTGTGTCTGTGTGTGTCTGTGTGTGTCTGTGTGTGTCTGTGTGTGTCTGTGTGTGTGTGTCTGTGTGTGTCTGTGTGTGTCTGTGTGTGTCTGTGTGTGTCTGTGTGTGTCTGTGTGTGTCTGTGTGTGTCTGTGTGTGTCTGTGTGTGTCTGTGTGTGTCTGTGTGTGTCTGTGTGTGTCTGTGTGTGTCTGTGTGTGTCTGTGTGTGTCTGTGTGTGTCTGTGTGTGTCTGTGTGTGTCTGTGTGTGTCTGTGTGTGTCTGTGTGTGTCTGTGTGTGTCTGTGTGTGTCTGTGTGTGTCTGTGTGTGTCTGTGTGTGTCTGTGTGTGTCTGTGTGTGTCTGTGTGTGTCTGTGTGTGTCTGTGTGTGTCTGTGTGTGTCTGTGTGTGTCTGTGTGTGTCTGTGTGTGTCTGTGTGTGTCTGTGTGTGTCTGTGTGTGTCTGTGTGTGTCTGTGTGTGTCTGTGTGTGTCTGTGTGTGTCTGTGTGTGTCTGTGTGTGTCTGTGTGTGTCTGTGTGTGTCTGTGTGTGTCTGTGTGTGTCTGTGTGTGTCTGTGTGTGTCTGTGTGTGTCTGTGTGTGTCTGTGTGTGTCTGTGTGTGTCTGTGTGTGTCTGTGTGTGTCTGTGTGTGTCTGTGTGTGTCTGTGTGTGTCTGTGTGTGTCTGTGTGTGTCTGTGTGTGTCTGTGTGTGTCTGTGTGTGTCTGTGTGTGTCTGTGTGTGTCTGTGTGTGTCTGTGTGTGTCTGTGTGTGTCTGTGTGTGTCTGTGTGTGTCTGTGTGTGTCTGTGTGTGTCTGTGTGTGTCTGTGTGTGTCTGTGTGTGTCTGTGTGTGTCTGTGTGTGTCTGTGTGTGTCTGTGTGTGTCTGTGTGTGTCTGTGTGTGTCTGTGTGTGTCTGTGTGTGTCTGTGTGTGTCTGTGTGTGTCTGTGTGTGTCTGTGTGTGTCTGTGTGTGTCTGTGTGTGTCTGTGTGTGTCTGTGTGTGTCTGTGTGTGTCTGTGTGTGTCTGTGTGTGTCTGTGTGTGTCTGTGTGTGTCTGTGTGTGTCTGTGTGTGTCTGTGTGTGTCTGTGTGTGTCTGTGTGTGTCTGTGTGTGTCTGTGTGTGTCTGTGTGTGTCTGTGTGTGTCTGTGTGTGTCTGTGTGTGTCTGTGTGTGTCTGTGTGTGTCTGTGTGTGTCTGTGTGTGTCTGTGTGTGTCTGTGTGTGTCTGTGTGTGTCTGTGTGTGTCTGTGTGTGTCTGTGTGTGTCTGTGTGTGTCTGTGTGTGTCTGTGTGTGTCTGTGTGTGTCTGTGTGTGTCTGTGTGTGTCTGTGTGTGTCTGTGTGTGTCTGTGTGTGTCTGTGTGTGTCTGTGTGTGTCTGTGTGTGTCTGTGTGTGTCTGTGTGTGTCTGTGTGTGTCTGTGTGTGTCTGTGTGTGTCTGTGTGTGTCTGTGTGTGTCTGTGTGTGTCTGTGTGTGTCTGTGTGTGTCTGTGTGTGTCTGTGTGTGTCTGTGTGTGTCTGTGTGTGTCTGTGTGTGTCTGTGTGTGTCTGTGTGTGTCTGTGTGTGTCTGTGTGTGTCTGTGTGTGTCTGTGTGTGTCTGTGTGTGTCTGTGTGTGTCTGTGTGTGTCTGTGTGTGTCTGTGTGTGTCTGTGTGTGTCTGTGTGTGTCTGTGTGTGTCTGTGTGTGTCTGTGTGTGTCTGTGTGTGTCTGTGTGTGTCTGTGTGTGTCTGTGTGTGTCTGTGTGTGTCTGTGTGTGTCTGTGTGTGTCTGTGTGTGTCTGTGTGTGTCTGTGTGTGTCTGTGTGTGTCTGTGTGTGTCTGTGTGTGTCTGTGTGTGTCTGTGTGTGTCTGTGTGTGTCTGTGTGTGTCTGTGTGTGTCTGTGTGTGTCTGTGTGTGTCTGTGTGTGTCTGTGTGTGTCTGTGTGTGTCTGTGTGTGTCTGTGTGTGTCTGTGTGTGTCTGTGTGTGTCTGTGTGTGTCTGTGTGTGTCTGTGTGTGTCTGTGTGTGTCTGTGTGTGTCTGTGTGTGTCTGTGTGTGTCTGTGTGTGTCTGTGTGTGTCTGTGTGTGTCTGTGTGTGTCTGTGTGTGTCTGTGTGTGTCTGTGTGTGTCTGTGTGTGTCTGTGTGTGTCTGTGTGTGTCTGTGTGTGTCTGTGTGTGTCTGTGTGTGTCTGTGTGTGTCTGTGTGTGTCTGTGTGTGTCTGTGTGTGTCTGTGTGTGTCTGTGTGTGTCTGTGTGTGTCTGTGTGTGTCTGTGTGTGTCTGTGTGTGTCTGTGTGTGTCTGTGTGTGTCTGTGTGTGTCTGTGTGTGTCTGTGTGTGTCTGTGTGTGTCTGTGTGTGTCTGTGTGTGTCTGTGTGTGTCTGTGTGTGTCTGTGTGTGTCTGTGTGTGTCTGTGTGTGTCTGTGTGTGTCTGTGTGTGTCTGTGTGTGTCTGTGTGTGTCTGTGTGTGTCTGTGTGTGTCTGTGTGTGTCTGTGTGTGTCTGTGTGTGTCTGTGTGTGTCTGTGTGTGTCTGTGTGTGTCTGTGTGTGTCTGTGTGTGTCTGTGTGTGTCTGTGTGTGTCTGTGTGTGTCTGTGTGTGTCTGTGTGTGTCTGTGTGTGTCTGTGTGTGTCTGTGTGTGTCTGTGTGTGTCTGTGTGTGTCTGTGTGTGTCTGTGTGTGTCTGTGTGTGTCTGTGTGTGTCTGTGTGTGTCTGTGTGTGTCTGTGTGTGTCTGTGTGTGTCTGTGTGTGTCTGTGTGTGTCTGTGTGTGTCTGTGTGTGTCTGTGTGTGTCTGTGTGTGTCTGTGTGTGTCTGTGTGTGTCTGTGTGTGTCTGTGTGTGTCTGTGTGTGTCTGTGTGTGTCTGTGTGTGTCTGTGTGTGTCTGTGTGTGTCTGTGTGTGTCTGTGTGTGTCTGTGTGTGTCTGTGTGTGTCTGTGTGTGTCTGTGTGTGTCTGTGTGTGTCTGTGTGTGTCTGTGTGTGTCTGTGTGTGTCTGTGTGTGTCTGTGTGTGTCTGTGTGTGTCTGTGTGTGTCTGTGTGTGTCTGTGTGTGTCTGTGTGTGTCTGTGTGTGTCTGTGTGTGTCTGTGTGTGTCTGTGTGTGTCTGTGTGTGTCTGTGTGTGTCTGTGTGTGTCTGTGTGTGTCTGTGTGTGTCTGTGTGTGTCTGTGTGTGTCTGTGTGTGTCTGTGTGTGTCTGTGTGTGTCTGTGTGTGTCTGTGTGTGTCTGTGTGTGTCTGTGTGTGTCTGTGTGTGTCTGTGTGTGTCTGTGTGTGTCTGTGTGTGTCTGTGTGTGTCTGTGTGTGTCTGTGTGTGTCTGTGTGTGTCTGTGTGTGTCTGTGTGTGTCTGTGTGTGTCTGTGTGTGTCTGTGTGTGTCTGTGTGTGTCTGTGTGTGTCTGTGTGTGTCTGTGTGTGTCTGTGTGTGTCTGTGTGTGTCTGTGTGTGTCTGTGTGTGTCTGTGTGTGTCTGTGTGTGTCTGTGTGTGTCTGTGTGTGTCTGTGTGTGTCTGTGTGTGTCTGTGTGTGTCTGTGTGTGTCTGTGTGTGTCTGTGTGTGTCTGTGTGTGTCTGTGTGTGTCTGTGTGTGTCTGTGTGTGTCTGTGTGTGTCTGTGTGTGTCTGTGTGTGTCTGTGTGTGTCTGTGTGTGTCTGTGTGTGTCTGTGTGTGTCTGTGTGTGTCTGTGTGTGTCTGTGTGTGTCTGTGTGTGTCTGTGTGTGTCTGTGTGTGTCTGTGTGTGTCTGTGTGTGTCTGTGTGTGTCTGTGTGTGTCTGTGTGTGTCTGTGTGTGTCTGTGTGTGTCTGTGTGTGTCTGTGTGTGTCTGTGTGTGTCTGTGTGTGTCTGTGTGTGTCTGTGTGTGTCTGTGTGTGTCTGTGTGTGTCTGTGTGTGTCTGTGTGTGTCTGTGTGTGTCTGTGTGTGTCTGTGTGTGTCTGTGTGTGTCTGTGTGTGTCTGTGTGTGTCTGTGTGTGTCTGTGTGTGTCTGTGTGTGTCTGTGTGTGTCTGTGTGTGTCTGTGTGTGTCTGTGTGTGTCTGTGTGTGTCTGTGTGTGTCTGTGTGTGTCTGTGTGTGTCTGTGTGTGTCTGTGTGTGTCTGTGTGTCTGTGTGTGTCTGTGTGTGTCTGTGTGTGTCTGTGTGTGTCTGTGTGTGTCTGTGTGTGTCTGTGTGTGTCTGTGTGTGTCTGTGTGTGTCTGTGTGTGTCTGTGTGTGTCTGTGTGTGTCTGTGTGTGTCTGTGTGTGTCTGTGTGTGTCTGTGTGTGTCTGTGTGTGTCTGTGTGTGTCTGTGTGTGTCTGTGTGTGTCTGTGTGTGTCTGTGTGTGTCTGTGTGTGTCTGTGTGTGTCTGTGTGTGTCTGTGTGTGTCTGTGTGTGTCTGTGTGTGTCTGTGTGTGTCTGTGTGTGTCTGTGTGTGTCTGTGTGTGTCTGTGTGTGTCTGTGTGTGTCTGTGTGTGTCTGTGTGTGTCTGTGTGTGTCTGTGTGTGTCTGTGTGTGTCTGTGTGTGTCTGTGTGTGTCTGTGTGTGTCTGTGTGTGTCTGTGTGTGTCTGTGTGTGTCTGTGTGTGTCTGTGTGTGTCTGTGTGTGTCTGTGTGTGTCTGTGTGTGTCTGTGTGTGTCTGTGTGTGTCTGTGTGTGTCTGTGTGTGTCTGTGTGTGTCTGTGTGTGTCTGTGTGTGTCTGTGTGTGTCTGTGTGTGTCTGTGTGTGTCTGTGTGTGTCTGTGTGTGTCTGTGTGTGTCTGTGTGTGTCTGTGTGTGTCTGTGTGTGTCTGTGTGTGTCTGTGTGTGTCTGTGTGTGTCTGTGTGTGTCTGTGTGTGTCTGTGTGTGTCTGTGTGTGTCTGTGTGTGTCTGTGTGTGTCTGTGTGTGTCTGTGTGTGTCTGTGTGTGTCTGTGTGTGTCTGTGTGTGTCTGTGTGTGTCTGTGTGTGTCTGTGTGTGTCTGTGTGTGTCTGTGTGTGTCTGTGTGTGTCTGTGTGTGTCTGTGTGTGTCTGTGTGTGTCTGTGTGTGTCTGTGTGTGTCTGTGTGTGTCTGTGTGTGTCTGTGTGTGTCTGTGTGTGTCTGTGTGTGTCTGTGTGTGTCTGTGTGTGTCTGTGTGTGTCTGTGTGTGTCTGTGTGTGTCTGTGTGTGTCTGTGTGTGTCTGTGTGTGTCTGTGTGTGTCTGTGTGTGTCTGTGTGTGTCTGTGTGTGTCTGTGTGTGTCTGTGTGTGTCTGTGTGTGTCTGTGTGTGTCTGTGTGTGTCTGTGTGTGTCTGTGTGTGTCTGTGTGTGTCTGTGTGTGTCTGTGTGTGTCTGTGTGTGTCTGTGTGTGTCTGTGTGTGTCTGTGTGTGTCTGTGTGTGTCTGTGTGTGTCTGTGTGTGTCTGTGTGTGTCTGTGTGTGTCTGTGTGTGTCTGTGTGTGTCTGTGTGTGTCTGTGTGTGTCTGTGTGTGTCTGTGTGTGTCTGTGTGTGTCTGTGTGTGTCTGTGTGTGTCTGTGTGTGTCTGTGTGTGTCTGTGTGTGTCTGTGTGTGTCTGTGTGTGTCTGTGTGTGTCTGTGTGTGTCTGTGTGTGTCTGTGTGTGTCTGTGTGTGTCTGTGTGTGTCTGTGTGTGTCTGTGTGTGTCTGTGTGTGTCTGTGTGTGTCTGTGTGTGTCTGTGTGTGTCTGTGTGTGTCTGTGTGTGTCTGTGTGTGTCTGTGTGTGTCTGTGTGTGTCTGTGTGTGTCTGTGTGTGTCTGTGTGTGTCTGTGTGTGTCTGTGTGTGTCTGTGTGTGTCTGTGTGTGTCTGTGTGTGTCTGTGTGTGTCTGTGTGTGTCTGTGTGTGTCTGTGTGTGTCTGTGTGTGTCTGTGTGTGTCTGTGTGTGTCTGTGTGTGTCTGTGTGTGTCTGTGTGTGTCTGTGTGTGTCTGTGTGTGTCTGTGTGTGTCTGTGTGTGTCTGTGTGTGTCTGTGTGTGTCTGTGTGTGTCTGTGTGTGTCTGTGTGTGTCTGTGTGTGTCTGTGTGTGTCTGTGTGTGTCTGTGTGTGTCTGTGTGTGTCTGTGTGTGTCTGTGTGTGTCTGTGTGTGTCTGTGTGTGTCTGTGTGTGTCTGTGTGTGTCTGTGTGTGTCTGTGTGTGTCTGTGTGTGTCTGTGTGTGTCTGTGTGTGTCTGTGTGTGTCTGTGTGTGTCTGTGTGTGTCTGTGTGTGTCTGTGTGTGTCTGTGTGTGTCTGTGTGTGTCTGTGTGTGTCTGTGTGTGTCTGTGTGTGTCTGTGTGTGTCTGTGTGTGTCTGTGTGTGTCTGTGTGTGTCTGTGTGTGTCTGTGTGTGTCTGTGTGTGTCTGTGTGTGTCTGTGTGTGTCTGTGTGTGTCTGTGTGTGTCTGTGTGTGTCTGTGTGTGTCTGTGTGTGTCTGTGTGTGTCTGTGTGTGTCTGTGTGTGTCTGTGTGTGTCTGTGTGTGTCTGTGTGTGTCTGTGTGTGTCTGTGTGTGTCTGTGTGTGTCTGTGTGTGTCTGTGTGTGTCTGTGTGTGTCTGTGTGTGTCTGTGTGTGTCTGTGTGTGTCTGTGTGTGTCTGTGTGTGTCTGTGTGTGTCTGTGTGTGTCTGTGTGTGTCTGTGTGTGTCTGTGTGTGTCTGTGTGTGTCTGTGTGTGTCTGTGTGTGTCTGTGTGTGTCTGTGTGTGTCTGTGTGTGTCTGTGTGTGTCTGTGTGTGTCTGTGTGTGTCTGTGTGTGTCTGTGTGTGTCTGTGTGTGTCTGTGTGTGTCTGTGTGTGTCTGTGTGTGTCTGTGTGTGTCTGTGTGTGTCTGTGTGTGTCTGTGTGTGTCTGTGTGTGTCTGTGTGTGTCTGTGTGTGTCTGTGTGTGTCTGTGTGTGTCTGTGTGTGTCTGTGTGTGTCTGTGTGTGTCTGTGTGTGTCTGTGTGTGTCTGTGTGTGTCTGTGTGTGTCTGTGTGTGTCTGTGTGTGTCTGTGTGTGTCTGTGTGTGTCTGTGTGTGTCTGTGTGTGTCTGTGTGTGTCTGTGTGTGTCTGTGTGTGTCTGTGTGTGTCTGTGTGTGTCTGTGTGTGTCTGTGTGTGTCTGTGTGTGTCTGTGTGTGTCTGTGTGTGTCTGTGTGTGTCTGTGTGTGTCTGTGTGTGTCTGTGTGTGTCTGTGTGTGTCTGTGTGTGTCTGTGTGTGTCTGTGTGTGTCTGTGTGTGTCTGTGTGTGTCTGTGTGTGTCTGTGTGTGTCTGTGTGTGTCTGTGTGTGTCTGTGTGTGTCTGTGTGTGTCTGTGTGTGTCTGTGTGTGTCTGTGTGTGTCTGTGTGTGTCTGTGTGTGTCTGTGTGTGTCTGTGTGTGTCTGTGTGTGTCTGTGTGTGTCTGTGTGTGTCTGTGTGTGTCTGTGTGTGTCTGTGTGTGTCTGTGTGTGTCTGTGTGTGTCTGTGTGTGTCTGTGTGTGTCTGTGTGTGTCTGTGTGTGTCTGTGTGTGTCTGTGTGTGTCTGTGTGTGTCTGTGTGTGTCTGTGTGTGTCTGTGTGTGTCTGTGTGTGTCTGTGTGTGTCTGTGTGTGTCTGTGTGTGTCTGTGTGTGTCTGTGTGTGTCTGTGTGTGTCTGTGTGTGTCTGTGTGTGTCTGTGTGTGTCTGTGTGTGTCTGTGTGTGTCTGTGTGTGTCTGTGTGTGTCTGTGTGTGTCTGTGTGTGTCTGTGTGTGTCTGTGTGTGTCTGTGTGTGTCTGTGTGTGTCTGTGTGTGTCTGTGTGTGTCTGTGTGTGTCTGTGTGTGTCTGTGTGTGTCTGTGTGTGTCTGTGTGTGTCTGTGTGTGTCTGTGTGTGTCTGTGTGTGTCTGTGTGTGTCTGTGTGTGTCTGTGTGTGTCTGTGTGTGTCTGTGTGTGTCTGTGTGTGTCTGTGTGTGTCTGTGTGTGTCTGTGTGTGTCTGTGTGTGTCTGTGTGTGTCTGTGTGTGTCTGTGTGTGTCTGTGTGTGTCTGTGTGTGTCTGTGTGTGTCTGTGTGTGTCTGTGTGTGTCTGTGTGTGTCTGTGTGTGTCTGTGTGTGTCTGTGTGTGTCTGTGTGTGTCTGTGTGTGTCTGTGTGTGTCTGTGTGTGTCTGTGTGTGTCTGTGTGTGTCTGTGTGTGTCTGTGTGTGTCTGTGTGTGTCTGTGTGTGTCTGTGTGTGTCTGTGTGTGTCTGTGTGTGTCTGTGTGTGTCTGTGTGTGTCTGTGTGTGTCTGTGTGTGTCTGTGTGTGTCTGTGTGTGTCTGTGTGTGTCTGTGTGTGTCTGTGTGTGTCTGTGTGTGTCTGTGTGTGTCTGTGTGTGTCTGTGTGTGTCTGTGTGTGTCTGTGTGTGTCTGTGTGTGTCTGTGTGTGTCTGTGTGTGTCTGTGTGTGTCTGTGTGTGTCTGTGTGTGTCTGTGTGTGTCTGTGTGTGTCTGTGTGTGTCTGTGTGTGTCTGTGTGTGTCTGTGTGTGTCTGTGTGTGTCTGTGTGTGTCTGTGTGTGTCTGTGTGTGTCTGTGTGTGTCTGTGTGTGTCTGTGTGTGTCTGTGTGTGTCTGTGTGTGTCTGTGTGTGTCTGTGTGTGTCTGTGTGTGTCTGTGTGTGTCTGTGTGTGTCTGTGTGTGTCTGTGTGTGTCTGTGTGTGTCTGTGTGTGTCTGTGTGTGTCTGTGTGTGTCTGTGTGTGTCTGTGTGTGTCTGTGTGTGTCTGTGTGTGTCTGTGTGTGTCTGTGTGTGTCTGTGTGTGTCTGTGTGTGTCTGTGTGTGTCTGTGTGTGTCTGTGTGTGTCTGTGTGTGTCTGTGTGTGTCTGTGTGTGTCTGTGTGTGTCTGTGTGTGTCTGTGTGTGTCTGTGTGTGTCTGTGTGTGTCTGTGTGTGTCTGTGTGTGTCTGTGTGTGTCTGTGTGTGTCTGTGTGTGTCTGTGTGTGTCTGTGTGTGTCTGTGTGTGTCTGTGTGTGTCTGTGTGTGTCTGTGTGTGTCTGTGTGTGTCTGTGTGTGTCTGTGTGTGTCTGTGTGTGTCTGTGTGTGTCTGTGTGTGTCTGTGTGTGTCTGTGTGTGTCTGTGTGTGTCTGTGTGTGTCTGTGTGTGTCTGTGTGTGTCTGTGTGTGTCTGTGTGTGTCTGTGTGTGTCTGTGTGTGTCTGTGTGTGTCTGTGTGTGTCTGTGTGTGTCTGTGTGTGTCTGTGTGTGTCTGTGTGTGTCTGTGTGTGTCTGTGTGTGTCTGTGTGTGTCTGTGTGTGTCTGTGTGTGTCTGTGTGTGTCTGTGTGTGTCTGTGTGTGTCTGTGTGTGTCTGTGTGTGTCTGTGTGTGTCTGTGTGTGTCTGTGTGTGTCTGTGTGTGTCTGTGTGTGTCTGTGTGTGTCTGTGTGTGTCTGTGTGTGTCTGTGTGTGTCTGTGTGTGTCTGTGTGTGTCTGTGTGTGTCTGTGTGTGTCTGTGTGTGTCTGTGTGTGTCTGTGTGTGTCTGTGTGTGTCTGTGTGTGTCTGTGTGTGTCTGTGTGTGTCTGTGTGTGTCTGTGTGTGTCTGTGTGTGTCTGTGTGTGTCTGTGTGTGTCTGTGTGTGTCTGTGTGTGTCTGTGTGTGTCTGTGTGTGTCTGTGTGTGTCTGTGTGTGTCTGTGTGTGTCTGTGTGTGTCTGTGTGTGTCTGTGTGTGTCTGTGTGTGTCTGTGTGTGTCTGTGTGTGTCTGTGTGTGTCTGTGTGTGTCTGTGTGTGTCTGTGTGTGTCTGTGTGTGTCTGTGTGTGTCTGTGTGTGTCTGTGTGTGTCTGTGTGTGTCTGTGTGTGTCTGTGTGTGTCTGTGTGTGTCTGTGTGTGTCTGTGTGTGTCTGTGTGTGTCTGTGTGTGTCTGTGTGTGTCTGTGTGTGTCTGTGTGTGTCTGTGTGTGTCTGTGTGTGTCTGTGTGTGTCTGTGTGTGTCTGTGTGTGTCTGTGTGTGTCTGTGTGTGTCTGTGTGTGTCTGTGTGTGTCTGTGTGTGTCTGTGTGTGTCTGTGTGTGTCTGTGTGTGTCTGTGTGTGTCTGTGTGTGTCTGTGTGTGTCTGTGTGTGTCTGTGTGTGTCTGTGTGTGTCTGTGTGTGTCTGTGTGTGTCTGTGTGTGTCTGTGTGTGTCTGTGTGTGTCTGTGTGTGTCTGTGTGTGTCTGTGTGTGTCTGTGTGTGTCTGTGTGTGTCTGTGTGTGTCTGTGTGTGTCTGTGTGTGTCTGTGTGTGTCTGTGTGTGTCTGTGTGTGTCTGTGTGTGTCTGTGTGTGTCTGTGTGTGTCTGTGTGTGTCTGTGTGTGTCTGTGTGTGTCTGTGTGTGTCTGTGTGTGTCTGTGTGTGTCTGTGTGTGTCTGTGTGTGTCTGTGTGTGTCTGTGTGTGTCTGTGTGTGTCTGTGTGTGTCTGTGTGTGTCTGTGTGTGTCTGTGTGTGTCTGTGTGTGTCTGTGTGTGTCTGTGTGTGTCTGTGTGTGTCTGTGTGTGTCTGTGTGTGTCTGTGTGTGTCTGTGTGTGTCTGTGTGTGTCTGTGTGTGTCTGTGTGTGTCTGTGTGTGTCTGTGTGTGTCTGTGTGTGTCTGTGTGTGTCTGTGTGTGTCTGTGTGTGTCTGTGTGTGTCTGTGTGTGTCTGTGTGTGTCTGTGTGTGTCTGTGTGTGTCTGTGTGTGTCTGTGTGTGTCTGTGTGTGTCTGTGTGTGTCTGTGTGTGTCTGTGTGTGTCTGTGTGTGTCTGTGTGTGTCTGTGTGTGTCTGTGTGTGTCTGTGTGTGTCTGTGTGTGTCTCTGTGTGTGTCTGTGTGTGTCTGTGTGTGTCTGTGTGTGTCTGTGTGTGTCTGTGTGTGTCTGTGTGTGTCTGTGTGTGTCTGTGTGTGTCTGTGTGTGTCTGTGTGTGTCTGTGTGTGTCTGTGTGTGTCTGTGTGTGTCTGTGTGTGTCTGTGTGTGTCTGTGTGTGTCTGTGTGTGTCTGTGTGTGTCTGTGTGTGTCTGTGTGTGTCTGTGTGTGTCTGTGTGTGTCTGTGTGTGTCTGTGTGTGTCTGTGTGTGTCTGTGTGTGTCTGTGTGTGTCTGTGTGTGTCTGTGTGTGTCTGTGTGTGTCTGTGTGTGTCTGTGTGTGTCTGTGTGTGTCTGTGTGTGTCTGTGTGTGTCTGTGTGTGTCTGTGTGTGTCTGTGTGTGTCTGTGTGTGTCTGTGTGTGTCTGTGTGTGTCTGTGTGTGTCTGTGTGTGTCTGTGTGTGTCTGTGTGTGTCTGTGTGTGTCTGTGTGTGTCTGTGTGTGTCTGTGTGTGTCTGTGTGTGTCTGTGTGTGTCTGTGTGTGTCTGTGTGTGTCTGTGTGTGTCTGTGTGTGTCTGTGTGTGTCTGTGTGTGTCTGTGTGTGTCTGTGTGTGTCTGTGTGTGTCTGTGTGTGTCTGTGTGTGTCTGTGTGTGTCTGTGTGTGTCTGTGTGTGTCTGTGTGTGTCTGTGTGTGTCTGTGTGTGTCTGTGTGTGTCTGTGTGTGTCTGTGTGTGTCTGTGTGTGTCTGTGTGTGTCTGTGTGTGTCTGTGTGTGTCTGTGTGTGTCTGTGTGTGTCTGTGTGTGTCTGTGTGTGTCTGTGTGTGTCTGTGTGTGTCTGTGTGTGTCTGTGTGTGTCTGTGTGTGTCTGTGTGTGTCTGTGTGTGTCTGTGTGTGTCTGTGTGTGTCTGTGTGTGTCTGTGTGTGTCTGTGTGTGTCTGTGTGTGTCTGTGTGTGTCTGTGTGTGTCTGTGTGTGTCTGTGTGTGTCTGTGTGTGTCTGTGTGTGTCTGTGTGTGTCTGTGTGTGTCTGTGTGTGTCTGTGTGTGTCTGTGTGTGTCTGTGTGTGTCTGTGTGTGTCTGTGTGTGTCTGTGTGTGTCTGTGTGTGTCTGTGTGTGTCTGTGTGTGTCTGTGTGTGTCTGTGTGTGTCTGTGTGTGTCTGTGTGTGTCTGTGTGTGTCTGTGTGTGTCTGTGTGTGTCTGTGTGTGTCTGTGTGTGTCTGTGTGTGTCTGTGTGTGTCTGTGTGTGTCTGTGTGTGTCTGTGTGTGTCTGTGTGTGTCTGTGTGTGTCTGTGTGTGTCTGTGTGTGTCTGTGTGTGTCTGTGTGTGTCTGTGTGTGTCTGTGTGTGTCTGTGTGTGTCTGTGTGTGTCTGTGTGTGTCTGTGTGTGTCTGTGTGTGTCTGTGTGTGTCTGTGTGTGTCTGTGTGTGTCTGTGTGTGTCTGTGTGTGTCTGTGTGTGTCTGTGTGTGTCTGTGTGTGTCTGTGTGTGTCTGTGTGTGTCTGTGTGTGTCTGTGTGTGTCTGTGTGTGTCTGTGTGTGTCTGTGTGTGTCTGTGTGTGTCTGTGTGTGTCTGTGTGTGTCTGTGTGTGTCTGTGTGTGTCTGTGTGTGTCTGTGTGTGTCTGTGTGTGTCTGTGTGTGTCTGTGTGTGTCTGTGTGTGTCTGTGTGTGTCTGTGTGTGTCTGTGTGTGTCTGTGTGTGTCTGTGTGTGTCTGTGTGTGTCTGTGTGTGTCTGTGTGTGTCTGTGTGTGTCTGTGTGTGTCTGTGTGTGTCTGTGTGTGTCTGTGTGTGTCTGTGTGTGTCTGTGTGTGTCTGTGTGTGTCTGTGTGTGTCTGTGTGTGTCTGTGTGTGTCTGTGTGTGTCTGTGTGTGTCTGTGTGTGTCTGTGTGTGTCTGTGTGTGTCTGTGTGTGTCTGTGTGTGTCTGTGTGTGTCTGTGTGTGTCTGTGTGTGTCTGTGTGTGTCTGTGTGTGTCTGTGTGTGTCTGTGTGTGTCTGTGTGTGTCTGTGTGTGTCTGTGTGTGTCTGTGTGTGTCTGTGTGTGTCTGTGTGTGTCTGTGTGTGTCTGTGTGTGTCTGTGTGTGTCTGTGTGTGTCTGTGTGTGTCTGTGTGTGTCTGTGTGTGTCTGTGTGTGTCTGTGTGTGTCTGTGTGTGTCTGTGTGTGTCTGTGTGTGTCTGTGTGTGTCTGTGTGTGTCTGTGTGTGTCTGTGTGTGTCTGTGTGTGTCTGTGTGTGTCTGTGTGTGTCTGTGTGTGTCTGTGTGTGTCTGTGTGTGTCTGTGTGTGTCTGTGTGTGTCTGTGTGTGTCTGTGTGTGTCTGTGTGTGTCTGTGTGTGTCTGTGTGTGTCTGTGTGTGTCTGTGTGTGTCTGTGTGTGTCTGTGTGTGTCTGTGTGTGTCTGTGTGTGTCTGTGTGTGTCTGTGTGTGTCTGTGTGTGTCTGTGTGTGTCTGTGTGTGTCTGTGTGTGTCTGTGTGTGTCTGTGTGTGTCTGTGTGTGTCTGTGTGTGTCTGTGTGTGTCTGTGTGTGTCTGTGTGTGTCTGTGTGTGTCTGTGTGTGTCTGTGTGTGTCTGTGTGTGTCTGTGTGTGTCTGTGTGTGTCTGTGTGTGTCTGTGTGTGTCTGTGTGTGTCTGTGTGTGTCTGTGTGTGTCTGTGTGTGTCTGTGTGTGTCTGTGTGTGTCTGTGTGTGTCTGTGTGTGTCTGTGTGTGTCTGTGTGTGTCTGTGTGTGTCTGTGTGTGTCTGTGTGTGTCTGTGTGTGTCTGTGTGTGTCTGTGTGTGTCTGTGTGTGTCTGTGTGTGTCTGTGTGTGTCTGTGTGTGTCTGTGTGTGTCTGTGTGTGTCTGTGTGTGTCTGTGTGTGTCTGTGTGTGTCTGTGTGTGTCTGTGTGTGTCTGTGTGTGTCTGTGTGTGTCTGTGTGTGTCTGTGTGTGTCTGTGTGTGTCTGTGTGTGTCTGTGTGTGTCTGTGTGTGTCTGTGTGTGTCTGTGTGTGTCTGTGTGTGTCTGTGTGTGTCTGTGTGTGTCTGTGTGTGTCTGTGTGTGTCTGTGTGTGTCTGTGTGTGTCTGTGTGTGTCTGTGTGTGTCTGTGTGTGTCTGTGTGTGTCTGTGTGTGTCTGTGTGTGTCTGTGTGTGTCTGTGTGTGTCTGTGTGTGTCTGTGTGTGTCTGTGTGTGTCTGTGTGTGTCTGTGTGTGTCTGTGTGTGTCTGTGTGTGTCTGTGTGTGTCTGTGTGTGTCTGTGTGTGTCTGTGTGTGTCTGTGTGTGTCTGTGTGTGTCTGTGTGTGTCTGTGTGTGTCTGTGTGTGTCTGTGTGTGTCTGTGTGTGTCTGTGTGTGTCTGTGTGTGTCTGTGTGTGTCTGTGTGTGTCTGTGTGTGTCTGTGTGTGTCTGTGTGTGTCTGTGTGTGTCTGTGTGTGTCTGTGTGTGTCTGTGTGTGTCTGTGTGTGTCTGTGTGTGTCTGTGTGTGTCTGTGTGTGTCTGTGTGTGTCTGTGTGTGTCTGTGTGTGTCTGTGTGTGTCTGTGTGTGTCTGTGTGTGTCTGTGTGTGTCTGTGTGTGTCTGTGTGTGTCTGTGTGTGTCTGTGTGTGTCTGTGTGT
>NW_027614141.1:0-50000 GCF_965212315.1 Lampetra planeri
TACATACACTCACTCATACATACACACGCACACTCATACAACAACAACCGCCATTCGCCACTAAGTGGCGGTGACGTCACCACGACGCTTGTGCCAGCCCATGTGCACCTTGAGGCCACGTGAAGTGTCGAACGCCCGCTGGCAGGAGGTCACGGGGCAGACCCAGCAGGTGCCACGGATCGACTGACCGAGATGACCGAGATGACTGGCTGATGCACCACCTGTGCCCCCCTACCGTACCAACTTGCTGTGCTTTAGCCACCCGGCGATCCGCTCGTTGTTGTGAGCGTCGCTCCTCCGCCCACCGTTGTTGGAGGGCGACTGCCTCCAACTGCCCAGTAGCGTCCTTCACGAGCCTCCTCCACAGAGGCCGATCTTGACACCGCTGGTACCAGTCATCGGCAAGTCCACTCAGCTCCACGTCCTCCTGTACCACATCACTCCCATCTCTTCTCTAGCCCGTACCGCGCCCGTCTAGCCCCCTCGATCCGGCCGAACAAAAGCTGTTTAGGCATGCGGTGGCTGGGCATGCGGGCTACATGACCAAGCCAACGCAGCCTTGCCTGCTGGAGGAGCTCACCGATGGGACTTTGCCCAGATCTTTCAAGGATTTGTGAGTTCCTCACACAATCCAGCCTGGTTAAACCCAGGATGGATCGTAGGCAGGCCACCCTAAATGTTTCCAACCGGCGAATATGCTCCATTAGGGGGGTCCACGTTTCGCAAGCGTAGAGAAGGGAGGGAATGACTGTGGCCGAGAAGACCTGAAGCTTCGTGCGGAGCGACAGGCCAGGTAGCTTCCACACAGCGTTGAAAAAGATATTGCCGCTCAACTGATTCGGAGTGAGACCTCTGCTGATAAACTGGAGCCGGTCATGAGCACACTGCCCAGGTATGGGAAACTCTCCACTCTCTCCACAACTGCCTCATCACCAATTTGGAGTTGTGGGGGTGGAGTGTCCGATGGTACAAAAACACCCAGGCAGGTGCTTAGTTTTTGGTGGGGCTGATGGTAAGGCCCCACCTCTTAGTGTCACGGTCCAGTTTCAGCAGCAGCGTCTCCAACTCCTCGTCTGAGTGAGCAGCAATTACAGATCATCGGCATACGTAACGTGGTTGAGCAAGTAGGGAGCCATCCCTGGACCGCTCCCGGGGCATCGATCAGCCTCCATTGTATCTGTACCAGACGGACTCACACACACACAGACAGACGCGACACACACAGACGGACTCACACACATCAACATTGACCACCCCCCCACCCAGCCCCCAGCCCCCCGCCCCCCGTCTGGGTGAAAGAGATCAAAAATCGTTGGTACGATCGCGCATCCCGCCCGGGGGGAAGTTCTCCGATCAAAGATAAACGATCAGAGAGATAAGCCTCTCTCCTCCACACTCTCTCCTACACACTCCCTCTCTCCTCCACACTCTCTCCTACACACTCTCTCCCCACACTCTCTCCTACACACTCCCTCTCTCCTACACACTCTCATCCTCCATCCACACTCTCTCCTACACACTCTCTCTCTCCTACACACTCTCTCCTCCACACTCTCTCCTACACACTCTCTCCTACACACTCTCTCCTACACACTCTCTCCTCCACACTCTCTCCTACACACTCTCTCCTACACACTCCCTCTCTCCTACACACTCTCTCCTCCATCCACACTCTCTCCTACACACTCTCTCTCTCCTACACACTCTCTCCTCCACACTCTCTCTACACACTCTCTCCTACACACTCTCTCCTACACACTCTCTCTCTCCTACACACTCTCTCCTCCACACTCTCTCCCTCCACACTCTCTCCTACACACTCCCTCTCTCCTACACACTCTCTCCTACACACTCCCTCTCTCCCTACACACTCTCTCCTACACACTCTCATCCTACACACTCTCATCCTACACACTCCCTCTCTCCTACACACTCTCGCCTACACACTCTCTCCTCCACACTCTCTCCTCCACACTCTCTCCTACACACTCTCTCCTACACACTCCCTCTCTCTCTCTACACACTCTCTCCTACACACTCTCTCCTCCACGCTCTCTCCTACACACTCCCTCTCTCCTACACACCTCTCCTACACACTCCCTCTCTCCTACACACTCTCTCCTACACACCTCTTCCTCCACACTCTCTCCTCCACACTCTCTCCTACACACTCCCTCTCTCCTACACACTCTCTCCTACACACTCTCTCCTCCACACTCTCTCCTACACACTCTCTCCTACACACTCCTCATCTCCTACACACTCTCTCCTACACACTCTCTCCCTACACACTCTCTCCTCCACACTCTCTCCTACACACTCTCCTACACACTCCCTCTCCCCTACACACTCTCTCCTACACACTCTCTCCTCCACACTCTCTCCTACACACTCTCTCCTACACACTCCCTCTCTCCTACACACTCTCTCCTACACACTCCCTCTCTCCTCCACACTCTCTCCCTACACACTCTCTCCTCCACACTCTCTCCTACACACTCCCTCTCTCCTACACACTCTCTCCTCCATCCACACTCTCTCCTACACACTCCCTCTCTCCTACACACTCTCTCCTACACACTCTCTCCTACACACTCTCTCTCTCCTACACACTCTCCTCCTCCACACTCTCCTACACACTCTCTCCTACACACCTCTCTCCTCCACACTCTCTCCTACACACTCTCATCCTCCACACTCTCTCCTACACACCTCTCACCTACACACTCCCTCTCTCCTACACACTCTCTCCTCCATCCACACTCTCTCCTACACACTCTCCTCTCTCCTACACACTCTCTCCTCCACACTCTCTCCTACCACACTCTCTCCTACACACTCTCTCCTACACACTCTCTCCTCCTACACACTCTCTCCTCCACACTCTCTCCTCCACACTCTCTCCTACACACTCTCTCCTACACACTCCCTCTCTCCTACACACTCTCTCCTACACACTCTCTCCTACACACTCTCTCCTCCACACTCTCTCCACACACTCTCTCCTACACACTCCCTCTCTCCTACACACTCTCTCCTACACACTCTCTCCTACACACTCTCTCCTACACACTCTCTCCTACACACTCCCTCTCTCCTCCACACACTCTCCTACACACTCTCTCCTACACACTCTCTCCTACACACTCTCTCCTACACACTCCCTCTCTCCTACACACTCTCTCCTACACACCTCTCTCCTACACACTCTCTCCTCCACACTCTCTCCTACACACTCTCTCCTACACACTCCCTCTCTCCTACACACTCTCTCCTACACACTCTCTCCTACCACACTCTCTCTCTCCTCCACACTCTCTCCTACACACTCTCTCCTACACACTCTCTCCTACACACTCTCTCCTCCACACTCTCTCCTACACACTCTCTCCTACACACTCTCTCCTACACACTCTCTCCTACACACTCTCTCCTACCCTCTCTCCTACACCTCTCTACTCCCTCTCCTCCTCCACACTCTCTCCTACACACTCCTCTCCTCCACACTCTCTCCTACACACTCTCTCCTCCCCGCCTCTCCTACACACTCCCTCTCTCCTACACACTCTCTCCTACACACTCCCTCTCTCCTACACACTCTCTCCTACACACTCCCTCTCTCCTACACACTCTCTCCTACACACTCTCTCCTCCACACTCTCTCCTCCACACTCTCTCCTCCACACTCCTCTCTCCTACACACTCTCTCCTACACACTCTCTCCTACACACCTCTCTCCTACACACTCCCTCTCTCCTACACACTCTCTCCTACACACTCTCTCCTCCACACTCTCTCCTACACACTCTCTCCTACACACTCCCTCTCTCCTACACACTCTCTCCTACACACTCTCTCCTACACACTCTCTCCTACACACTCTCTCCTACACACTCCCTCTCTCCTACACACTCTCTCCTACACACTCTCTCCTACACACTCTCTCTCTCCTACACACTCTCTCCTCCACACTCTCTCCTACACACTCTCTCCTACACACTCCCTCTCTCCTACACACTCTCTCCTACACACTCTCTCCTACACACTCTCTCCTCCACACTCTCTCCTACACACTCTCTCCTACACACTCCCTCTCTCCTACACACTCTCTCCTACACACTCTCTCTCTCCTACACACTCTCTCCTCCACACTCTCTCCTACACACTCTCTCCTACACACTCCCTCTCTCCTACACACTCTCTCCTACACACTCTCTCCTCCACACTCTCTCCTACACACTCTCTCCTACACACTCCCTCTCTCCTACACACTCTCTCCTACACACTCTCTCTCTCCTACACACTCTCTCCTCCACACTCTCTCCTACACACTCTCTCCTACACACTCCCTCTCTCCTACACACTCTCTCCTACACACTCTCTCCTACACACTCTCTCCTCCACACTCCTCTCCTACACACTCTCTCCTACACACTCCCCTCTCTCCTCCACACTCTCTCCTACACACTCTCTCCTACACACTCCCTCTCTCCTCCACACTCTCTCCTACACACTCCCTCTCTCCTACACACCTCCCTCTCTCCTCCACACTCTCTCCTACACACTCTCTCCTCCACACTCTCTCCTACACACTCTTTCTCTCCTCCACACTCTCTCGCACCCTCGTGTTCACCTTCTGAAGCGCTCGCTCGTCACCGCGGCGTGCGCGATGACCACCACAGCCACCACCACCACGTGACTTTTATTTCGTGTTGTGCGCGGTGCTTTTAGCGCCACAGCGCGTGGATTTGTAGCGATTAATTTCACTTGTTTGCTGGTGACTTTGTGTATTTTATATCGGAATCGCCTCCAGTGCTGTTGCTGCTGGCGGCAATAAAAGTTGTTTAAATGTCAAAGCCTCTCCCTCTCTCCTCATCTTTTGCCCCTCCTCTCGCTCCCACCCACCCACCCAACCCTCTCGCTCTCTCGCTCCCTTAACGCGCGTAACAACGAAGATATACGTGCTATGAAGAAGGGCCCTTGTCCGAAACGTCGAATTATTATACAGCAAATCATTGTTGCTCCTTCGAGGCCTGCAAAGACAACGATCCTCCGCACAGCCTTTGACAGACTGCCGGGGCAAGTGCAGTTGGCGAGCACGTGCCCCAACGTGGCGACACGCACGCACACGTGCGCACACGTGCGCACACGTGGGGGGAGCGAGGCATTGACGGGCGGTGTTGAGTTTGTTGTGAACGAGAGCGGATCGGCCGATCGGAGTAAGCTGTGCCCGCGTCTCGCGTGTCGCCCGTGAGATGCTCTTGGCCATCGCTGCGCGGGATATCAGATCTCGCTACCCCTCCCCTCCCCCGCGCCGCATGCGAGGATGATAAATCATTTTAGCGCGCATCGATTTCCCACCCAGGTACCCAGCCAGCCAGCCAGCCACCCAGCCAGCCATGCACCCAGTCACTCACCCAGCCAGTCACTCACGCAGCCAGCCACTCACTCACCCAGCCACCCAGTCACTCACCCACCCAGCCACCCAGTCACTCACTCAGCCAGCCACTCACTCATCCAGCCATGCACTCACTCACCCAGCCAGCCAACCAGCTACCCAACCAGCCATGCACCCAGTCACTCACCCATCCAGCCACTCACTCACTCACCCAGCCAGCCACTCACCCACCCAGCCACCCAGTCACTCACTCAGCCAGCCACTCATTCACTCACCCAGCCATGCACTCATCCAACCAGCCAGCCATGCACCCAGTCATTCACCCACCCACCCAGCCACTCAGTCACTCACTTAGCCAGCCACTCACTCACCCAGACATCCACCCAGCCACTCACCCACCCAGCCACTCAGTCACTCACTCAGCCAGCCACTCACTCACCCAGCCATCCACCCAGCCACTCACCCACCTAGCCACTCACTCACCTAGCCATCCACTCGCTCAGCAACCCACCCACCCATCCACCCAGCCACTCATCCACCTACCCACCCAGCCAGCAAACCAACCACCCACCCAACCAGCCACTCATCAACCTACCCACCCAGCCAGCAAACCAACCACCCACCCAACTAGCCACTCACCTACCTAGCCACTCACTCACCCAGCCAGAGAGGGGACGACTTAGTGAGAGAGGGGACGACTTAGTGAGAGAGGGGATGACTTAGAGAGAGAGAGGGGGGGGGGGTAAGAGAGAGAAAGGAGACGACTCAGAGGCGCTAGCAGGAGGAACCACAGACGTGGAGCGGAAGGGCGGCATCAGCACCAGCGCCACCAACAATTGTCCACGCTCTGCGGTCCTCTATATATATGTGAAGGCGTTATCGGCCCAATTCATGACAGGCGTTTGTACACGTGGGGGTGGTGGGAACCAGTGCCCACGTGGACACACTCTCTCTCTCTCTCGCTCGCTCTCATACAGACGGGACAGATTGAGTCCAACAAACGGGGTACATTGGCTCGTGATTGTATAAATATATGTTTTAATATCATCATCATCATCTCATTTTGATCTCTCTTCTAAAGGAGCATTAAAAACACCATCACGCGAACTGCGGTGGTCATCCTCGCGGCAGCCTCGCTCGGCTCGCCCTCGGACTGAGACTGTGGTCACCGCTGTATCGCGCGGCGCGGTGAAGGTGAGCTCCTGCGGCCGTCTGGAACGCTCTTTCCATCCGGTGTTAGGAAGCCTCTGGGAGCCATGCCACTTTGAAATCATCATCATCATCTTGATTGACAAACTCGTGTCTTTAGAGCTGATTGTTGTTGTTGTGTTTTTAGTGTTGTTGTTGTGTTTTAGTGTTGTTGTGTTTAGTGTTGTTGTTGTGTTTAGTGTTGTTGTTGTGTTTTAGTGTTGTTGTCCTTCCGACCGCGCCTCCGATCAGCACCGTTGGCTACGTACGGCGCGAAAGAAGTCCAACGAACATGCATACATCATCACGATCATGACCATCGGTCGCCGTGACCATCACGATCACCGCCACCGTCACGAGCCGTGATTGGCACCCTCAGGCGAACGCCTCTCACGGCCCTCCGAGATGGCGAGGCTGCTTGGGAAGCAGCCCACCACCGTGTTGGATCATTGTCCAGTAATTATCCTCATCATCATCATGCTCATCATGATCCATCCTCATTAGAAGACGCACCTCATCCGTGTGGCCCCGTGCCACGACCGTACGAGCCATCGGCTGCTCTGCCTTAAAAGTTTGGAGTGGCATTTGTGTCATCCTTCCATTTAATATTTATTCGTTATGATTGTTATGATTGTTATGAACGTCTTCTTGGTTCTTTCGGTAAAGGCACGTAGAAGGGAAATAATAAAATAATAAAAATAAAACATAATAAAATAATTCTCACGACGTTTCGGCCACAACGCAAGCAGCCGTCCTCATTCTTCACCTGAGGACGGCTGCTTGCGTTGTGGCCGACACGTCGTGAGAATTATTTTATTCTGTTTTATTTTTATTATTTTATTACTTCCCTTCTACGTGATGACTTTACCGAAAGAACCGAGAAGATGAATCCCTGCAGTCACGAAAGCTTTAAATCGAAATTTTATTATGTTTTATTTTCATTATTTTATTACTTCCCTTCTACGTGACTTTACCGAAAGAACCGAGAAGATGAATCCCTGCAGTCACGAAAGAAGCTTTAAATCGGAATTACACCACCAACTTCTTGGAACGAGCCCTCATCATTCACCTCCCTCAAACATCGCCAAACAATTTCCGTCAAACAACGAATCACCTCCCGAACCGGAGCGACGCAGGCAGTCGCACTCGCTCGTGTGGTTCAGTCACTTTCACCATTCGCCTGCTGTGTGGTTCGTGGGTGCAGGGGGCGAGAGGGCAGCCTTAGAGGGAGGGAGCTGTGGGTGGGGAGATGCAGGGAGCTGTGTAATGACCATCACGTATCGTTACCACCATCACCATCATCATCAGCAGCAACAAAAACAACTACATCATCATTACCAGGTGCCCTCCTCTGTATGTGAATGTATGTGCGTTGAACTTCTTTCGCACCGTACGTAGCCGACCTCTACCCCCACCCTCGAGCCCCGTAATGACCATCACGTATAGTCAGCACCACCATCATCATCATCATCAACAACAACATCATCATCATCAACAACAGCGACATCGTAATTCCCCAAGTGTCCTCGTTTCGCGGTCACCGCCACTCATGTGGCACCGGTCTCTCTCGGGTCTCTCCCGGGTCTCTCCCGGGTCTCTCCCGGGTCTCTCTCGGGGTCTCTCTCGGGGTCTCTCTCGAGGTCTCTCTCGAGGTCTCCTCCTCTTCTGCAGTGAGCGGCGCACGCGGAGTACATAATGCCTATCTAGAGCTGGTTGAAGGGGACCAAAGCCGTTGAGTAGTTGATTTGGTTCCATTTTACCAGCGCCAGCAAGGCATTCCAGTTCCATCTCCTCCGTGCTTCTCCGGACTCGTCTTCGCCACGTGGACTCAGAACGCCCCCCCCCCCCACAGCTCCATGCCCCCCCCCCACCCTCCACCCTCTCTCCCCCTCCTCAAATAAACACCGAAAGAATGAATCGACGCTCATCGCCCCGTTCAACAGCCCCGCAGTGAACACTGCACGCGTTCTCCACGGCAGGCGGCGAGCACCTACAGCGAATCTCGACTCAACTTGGTCATGATTTGATCAAAGAGGTGCGAGTTACCCACATTTACCCCACCACACAGCGAATGTGTTTTTCTCGTCGTCTTAATAAACTCATTTGCGAACTTGCGGCGGCTTCGTCGAATCGTCGACGACCTCGGCCCCGTGTGCGAACCGGAGAGCCCCGCGATTTATACTGTTAGGTTTTTTCGGTAAAGTCACCAGGTAGGTAAAAAATTTAAATTAATAAAAGTATAATTAATATTAAATAAAAATCACGACGTTTCGGAGGCAACACAAGCTTCCGTCTTCAGGTGGAACCGTCACAGCACGATAGCTGTATCAAGTAAGAGAAATGCCAATAAAACAGTCCTCTTACTTGATACAGCTATCGTGCTGTGACGGTTCCACCTGAAGACGGAAGCTTGTGTTGCCTCCGAAACGTCGTGATTTTATTTATTTATTTTTATTTTACTTTTATTAATTTAAATTTTTTACCCACGTGACTTTACCGAAAAAAACCTAACAATATGAATCCTTGCAGTCACGAAAGCTTAAAATCGAGAACCCCGCGATTTAAATCGCCACTCTCGCGGCGATTTCAGGATGAGAGCGACGGCGGCGTCCCTCGCAACCCCCCCTCGGCACCCCCCACGAGCACCCCCCACGAGCACCCCACCACTGCAGACCGCGCGCCGCTGCGTGAAACAAACCAGCGGCGAGGCGGCGAGCGGTTGGGGGGCCTTAGGGGGGGCTCCCGACTTGCAACGTTCAAGTTGAGTTTTGTGTAACCAGGCGAGACACGCACAGGGAGGAGAGAGAGCAGGGGTGGTGAGTCTTCATTGCACGAGTGAGCTGGGTGAGTGAGTGGCTGAGTGTTAAATGAACGAGTGAGTGGGTGAATGAGTGGGTGAGTGGGTGGAGTGAGTGAGCGGGTTGGTGGGTGAGTATGTGAGTGAGTGAGCGGGTGAATGGGTGGAGCGGGTGAGTAAGTTGGTGAGTGAGTTCACATTTCAAACTTTATTCTGCGTGACGAGAGTGAGAATTCAAGAGAGAGAGAGAGAGAGACCAGCACAGGGAGTCTCACCTGCACGAGTTTATAAATGTGGAGGGAAGAACCGGGGGACACGGAGAAAAATCCACACGAGAAGAGAGAGAGAGAGACACGCAAACTCCAAATAAACAGCAGCAGGCATCGTCAGCGTCGGGATCGAACCCACGGCCTCCCTGTACACCGGGCGAGGTAGTTAACATCTCCCAACCACCGAAGTAGCGATGAACAGCAACGATGCAATTGGCAATCAACACAAACTACAACGACTGCGATGGAGATATCGGGACATGCGGCACAACGCAGCAGCACAACACCCTCGGATGACGCCTGGCAGAACGTGGCAATGCGTGACGAGTCCAGCCACACCGGTGTGTTGGGGAGTAAGCCCACGACGACGTTGACAATTGTGAGCGTTTTGTTGTCGTGGCAAAGCTTTACCGATCGGCTGTGTCGGGTGGTGGAGGGTTTAACGACGCATTTATATTTACGCGATCTCACTCGACAACACAAAACAACACCTTTACGAATTAGCTGTGTCGGGTGGTGGAGGGTTTAACGACACAGCATTTTTTGTTTGTTATTTTACGCGATCTGACCCAACAACAACAACAACCACCCCCCCCCCCCCCAATCTTTAGACCGATCCCGGCGCAACGAACACCGCGGCGTGCGGAGTGACCGCGGGAGACCCGTGCGGGCCGAACGCGGCGTGAGCTCGCGGGGCGCAGCGCCCCCCACCACGTGACACTCCGTGACGCGGGGATCGCGGAATCGTCGCTGAGGCCGCACGTCCATGCCCCCCTCCCCTCCTACCCGCCCGTCCCGCCCCCCCTCCCCCACAGGGGATCAGTGGGGGGGGGGGGGGTGATCCCCTGGGCTGGGGAATCGCACGCGCGCGCAGTCGGCGAAAAACCGCTGCGTTTGGGGTTTCGCCAATGCCGCTTCGCTCGTCCGCGCTGCGACGGTTGCGTTGAGGTAGTGGGTGGGTGAGTCGATGGGTGGGTGGGTGAGTGGATGGGTGGGTGAGTTGGTGAGTGGGTGGGTGTGTCGATGGGTGGGTGAGTGGGTGGGTGAGTGGGTGAGTGGGTGAGTGGGTGGGTGAGTGGGTGGGTGAGTGGGTGGGTGAGTGGGTGGGTGAGTGGGTGGGTGAGTGGGTGAGTGGGTGCGTGGGTGTGTTGGTGGGTGAGTGGGTGGGTGGGTGAGTGGGTGTGTGAGTAGGTGGGTTGGAGTGTGAGTGAGTGGGTGTGTTGGTGGGTGAGTGGATGTGTGGGTGAGTGGGTGGGTAAGTGGGTGGGTGAGTGGGTGAGTGAGTGGGTGAGTGAGTGGGTGGGTGAGTGGGTGGGTGTGTGGATGGGTGAGTGGGTGAGTGTGTTGGTGGGTGAGTGGGTGGTTGAGTGGGTGGGTGAGTGAGTGGGTGGGTGAGTGGGTGGGTGGGTGGTTGAGTGGGTGGGTGGGTGTGTGGATGGGTGAGTGTGTGGGTGGGTGAGTGAGTGGGTGTGTGGGTGAGTGGGTGGGTGGGTGATTCAGTAAGGAATTGCGTGTGTGAGTTTGTACGTGAGTGGGTGGCTGAGTGGGTGAGTGAATGGCTGTGTGGGTAAATAGGTGGGTGGCGGAGTTTGTGGGTATGTACGTGAGTGGGTGAGTGGGTGGGCACGTGGGTGAGTGGGTGCGTGGGTGGACGGATGGGTGAGTGAGTGGCTGAGTGGGTGAATGGGTGGGTGAGTGGATGGGTGGGTGAGTGGGTGCGTGGGTGTGTTGGTGCGTGGGTGCGTGGGTGAGTGGGTGGGTGGCTGAGTTTGTGGGTATATACGTGAGTGGGTGAGTGGGTGGGCACGTGGGTGAGTGGGTGAGTGGGTGGACGGATGGGTGAGTGGGTGGTTGGCTGAGTGGGTGACTGGGTGGGTGAGTGGGTGGCTGGCTGAGTGGGTGACTGGGTGGGTGAGTGGGTGGCTGGCTGAGTGGGTGACTGGGTGGGTGAGTGGGTGGCTGGCTGAGTGGGTGACTGGGTGGGTGAGTGGGTGGCTGGCTGAGTGGGTGACTGGGTGGGTGAGTGGGTGAGTGGGTGACTGGGTGGGTGAGGTGAAGTCGGCTCTGGATGAGACGGGACCATCTGGTGTGGGTGGGCTGGGCATTGCACATCTGGGTCACGTGCAATGACGCGCGGCTCAAGGTGACGTCCGCTCGACGTTCGAACGTGGCGAGGAACTCGGCCCCAGTGATGACTCCTGGCGTCTCGAGAACGAGAAAGAAGATGCTGGAAGGTGACACTGACGTACCACACACGTGTCGGTGATGCGCAGCGCGTCTTCTTCGAACGCTGGGGAGCCGGACAAGCCCCTCTCTGCACCAGCGTGGACGGCACCCTCGTGGTGTTCACCTTCTGAAGCGCTCGCTCGTCACCGTGGCGTGCGCGATGACCACCACCACCACGTGGCTTTTATTTCGTGCTGTGCGCGGTGCTTTTAGCGCCACAGCGCGTGGATTTGTAGCGTTTATTTTAATTTGTGTTGCTGGTGACTTTGTGTGTTTCATATCGGAATCGCCTCCAGTGCTGTTGCTGCTGGCGGCAATAAAATGTGTTTAAAAGTCAAACTTCACCCTCTCTCCCCTTGACCCTCTCCCCTCCTCACTCACTCACTTTGCACGTGCTGGTAGTAGCTACTACACATGTAGCTACTACACGTAGCTACTACACATGTAGCTACTACACGTGTAGTAGCTACTACACATGTAGCTACTACACGTGTAGTAGCTACTACACATGTAGCTACTACACATGTAGCTACTACACGTGTAGTAGCTACTACACATGTAGCTACTACACATGTAGCTACTACACGTGTAGTAGCTACTACACATGTAGCTACTACACATGTAGCTACTACACGTGTAGTAGCTACTACACATGTAGCTACTACACATGTAGCTACTACACACGTAGCTACTACACACGTAGCTACTACACACGTAGCTACTACACATGTAGCTACTACACATGTAGCTACTACACATGTAGCTACTACACGTGTAGTAACTACTTCACATGTAGCTACTACACATGTAGCTACTACACGTGTAGTAGCTACTACACATGTAGCTACTACACATGTAGCTACTACACATGTAGCTACTACACGTGTAGTAGCTACTACACATGTAGCTACTACACGTGTAGTAGCTACTACATGTGTAGTAGCTACTACACGTGTAGTAGCTACTACACATGTAGCTACTACACGTGTAGTAGCTACTACACATGTATCTACTACACATGTAGCCACTACACGTGTAGTAGCTACTACACATGTAGCTACTACACGTGTAGTAGCTACTACACATGTAGCTACTACACGTGTAGTAGCTACTTGTGCTGCTAGGATCATCCGGCACTGTCCTTGAGCCTGGACTTGAACTGGGACTCAGGGGGTCGACTGCACGGTCGGCTGGGCGAAGCAAAGTCTCAGACCGTGGAGTCGGTGGGGGGGGCAGAGAATGAACATCAATGGAATTAAATTCGTCCATTCACGGGGAGTGACAAACTTGCTCAATTGAACCCACTCACGGCCTTGGGGGTTGGTGGCTTGGCTTGGGAGGGAGTTCGGGATGGGGACCGCTGACCCCAGACCCCTTCACTCAGCTGTCCCGAGCCACCCTTGCCCTAATGTGGTCACGGAGGCAGGGAGTTGGGGACTGAATGCCTCCCCCCACCATCAGCGCCTCCATCCCCCCACGCCCTCCACCCCGCGTCTGCTGCTGGCGTCAAATCCCCCCCATCTGTCAGCAGCAGTCGGGTGTTTGCAGCGCCGCTCTGGCCAACCGCGTGCTCGCCCAATCACCCGCCCACTCCTCAGCCACCCGGACAACCACTCAACCACTCGGCCAGAGACCACCCGCCTAGCCGTCCAGTCACACAGCCACACAATCACCCACCCGCCCATCCAGTCAACCACCCACACAACTACCCACTCAGCCACCCACCCGATCATCCAGTTAACCAATCAACTCCCCACCCAGCCACCCACACAACTACCCACTCAGCCACCCACCCGATCATCCAGTCAACCACCCAACTACCCACACAATTACCCACTCAGCCACACACCCGATCATTCAGTCAACCACCCACTCAACTACCCACTCAGCCACCCACCCGATCATCCAGTCAACCATCCAACCACCCACACAACTACCCACTCAGCCACGCACCCGATCATCCAGTCAACCAACCAACCACCCACACAACTACCCACTCAGCCACCCACCCGTTCATCCAGTCAACCACCCAACCACCCACACAATCACCCACCCAGCCACCCACCCAATCATCCAGTCAACCAACCAACCACCCACACAACTACCCACTCAGCCACCCACCCGTTCATCCAGTCAACCACCCAACCACCCACACAATCACCCACCCAGCCACCCACCCAATCATCCAGTCAACCACCCAACCACCCACACAACTACCCACTCAGCCACCCAGTCAACCACCCACACAACTACCCACTCAGCCACCCACGCGATCATCCAGTCAACCACCCAACCACCCACCTAATTACCCACCCAGCCATCCATCCGATCATCCAGTTAACCAACCAACTACCCACCCAACTACCCACCCAGCCATCCATCCGATCATCAAGTTAACTACCCACCCAGCCACCCACCCAGCCACCCACCCAGTCACCCACCCAGCCACCCACCCAGCCACCCACCCGATCATCCAGTCAACCACCAAACTACCCACCCAGCCACCCATCCAAACGATTCGGTTCGCGCTGCCGTCTGCGGCTGAATAGGAGGAGCGAGCTCCTCTGACCGCGCAGTAAATAAAACATGAATTAGCAGCGAATTTATCAGGGGACACGGGGTGTTTTTGTTTTAGATCACGGACACACACGAATACACACACAGGGACACACACACAGGGAGACACACACAGACACACACACACACACACAGACACACACACACACAGACACACACAGACACACACACACAGGGACACACACACAGGGACACACACACAGGGACACACACACAGGGAGACACACACAGACACACACACACAGACACACACACACACAGACACACACAGACACACACACACAGGGACACACACACACAGACACACACACACACAGGGACACACACACACATACATAAAAAGATCCCCCGTATAGCCTTAACAGACTGTAGGGGCAAGTGCTGTTAGCGAGCACCTATGAAGGCCGGAACGGTACACGAACGAGGGGGTGGGTGGCCAGCACCACGCCCGACCGCCTTTGTCTCCCCAGTGGCGATGTTTACACACCGCACCAGGTACTCATTTAAGGCTGAGTCAACCTAGGGGAGGCCCAGGACCGGTTCAAATAATCGTCACTGGTGTTAGCCGTGAGCGGGAATCGAAGCCGGGTCGCCAGGTTCATAGCGCAGCGCGCTAACCGGTACACTACCGCTCCCCAGATACACTCACTCACATACACACACTCAGATACACTCACATACACACACTCACATACACACTCACATACACACACTCACACATACACACACTCAGATACACTCACTCACACACACACTCAGATATATTCACTCACTCACATACACACACTCAGAGACACTCACTCACATACACATACTCAGATACACTCACTCACACACACACTCAGATACACTCACTCACTCACATACACACACTCAGAGACACTCACTCACATACACACACTCAGATACACTCACACATACACACACTCAGATACACTCACTCACACACACACACTCAGATATATTCACTCACTCACATACACACACTCAGAGACACTCACTCACATACACACACTCAGATACACTCACTCACACACACACTCAGATACATTCACTCACTCACATACACACACTCAGAGACACTCACTCACATACACACACTCAAATACACTCACACACACACTCAGAAACACTCACTCACACACACTCAGATACACTGACATACACATACTCACATACACTCACACACACACACACACACACTCAAATACACTCACACACACACTCAGAAACACTCACTCACATACACTCACACACACACACTCAGATACACTCACATACACACACTCAGATACACTCACTCACATACATGCACACACTCAGATAGACTCACACACACACACACTCAGAGACACTCACTCACATACACTCAGATACACTCACTCACATACACACACTCATATACACTTACTCACATACACACACTCACATACACACACTCACATACACTCAGATACACTCACTCACACACACTCACATACACACACTCAGATACACTCACTCACATACACACACTCACACACACTCAGATACACTCACTCGCATACATACACACACTCAGATACACTCACTCACATACACACACTCACATACACTTACTCACATACACACACTCACATACACACACTCACATACACTCAGATACACTCACTCACATACACACACTCAGATACACTTACTCACATACACACACTCACATACACACACTCACATACACTCAGATACACTCACTCACACACACTCACATACACACACTCAGATACACTCACTCACAACAACAACAACAACCGCCATTCGCCACTAAGTGGCGGTGACGTCACTCACTCACATACACACACTCACACACACTCAGATACACTCACTCGCATACACACACTCAGATACACTCACATACACACACTCAGATACACTCACTCACATACACACACTCGCATACACACACTCAGATACACTCACTCACACACACTCACATACACACACTCAGATACACTCACTCGCATACACACACTCAGATACACTCACTCACACACACTCACATACACACACTCACATACACTCAGAAACACTCACTCACATACACTCAGAAACACTCACTCACACACACTCAGATACACTCACTCACACACACTCAGATACACTGACATACACATACTCACATACACTCACACACTCAGATACACTCACATACACACACTCACATACACACACTCACACATACACACACTCAGATACACTCACTCACATACATGCACACACTCAGATAGACTCACACACACACACACTCAGAGACACTCACTCACATACACTCAGATACACTTACTCACATACACTCAGATACACTCACTCACATACACACACTCAGATACACTCACTCACATACACACACTCAGATACACTCACTCACACACACTCACATACACACACTCAGATACACTCACTCGCATACACACACTCAGATACACTCACTCACACACACTCACATACACACACTCACATACACTCACTCACATACACACACTCAGATACACTTACTCACATACACACACTCACATACACACACTCACATACACTCAGATACACTCACTCACACACACTCACATACACACACTCAGATACACTCACATACACACACTCAGATACACTCACTCACATACACACACTCAGATACACTTACTCACATACACACACTCACATACACACACTCACATACACTCAGATACACTCACTCACACACACTCACATACACACACTCAGATACACTCACATACACACACTCAGATACACTCACTCACATACACACACTCACATACACACACTCACACACACTCAGATACACTCACTCGCATACACACACTCACATACACACACTCACATACACTCAGATACACTCACTCACACACACTCACATACACACACTCAGATACACTCACATACACACACTCAGATACACTCACTCACATACACACACTCACATACACACACTCACACACACTCAGATACACTTACTCACATACACACACTCACATACACACACTCACATACACTCAGATACACTCACTCACACACACTCACATACACACACTCAGATACACTCACATACACACACTCAGATACACTCACTCACATACACACACTCACATACACACACTCACACACACTCAGATACACTCACTCGCATACACACACTCACACACACTCAGATACACTCAGATACACTCACTCACATACACACACTCAGATACACTCACTCACATACACACACTCACATACACACACTCACACACACTCAGATACACTCACTCGCATACACACACTCAGATACACTCACTCACATACACACACTCACATACACACACTCAGATACACTCAGATACACTCACTCACATACACACACTCAGATACACTCACTCACATACACACACTCACATACACACACTCACACACACTCAGATACACTCACTCACATACACACACTCACACACTCAGATACACTCACATACACACACTCAGATACACTCACTCACATACACACACTCAGATACACTTACTCACATACACACACTCACATACACACACTCACATACACTCAGATACACTCACTCACACACACTCACATACACACACTCAGATACACTCACTCACATACACATACACACACTCACACACACTCAGATACACTCACTCGCATACACACACTCACACACACTCAGATACACTCAGATACACTCACATACACACACTCAGATACACTCAGATACACTCACTCACATACACACACTCACATACACTCACTCACATACACACACTCAGATACACTCACATACACACACTCACATACACACACTCAGATACACTCACATACACACACTCACACACTCCTGCACACACGCGCGCTCAGAGTAAACAGACGACGAATGCGTCCTATCCACCACCCCATGATGCACGCTCAATTAAGGGCAATTACCCACGAGTTACCGACTAAGTTGGCATCGGAGCACAAACAACAACAACAACCACAAAAGTCAACACGCTCCGTGTCCGATCTCAATTCTTGCTGAAAACAGCAATCGTTACACAATCGGCGACGTTTCGGACAACGAGCCTTCTTCTCATTTCCGATACATTGGAACTCCTATCGCGTTGTTTTATTTTGGTAATGTTTGTTGTTGTAACGTTCTAACCCCGTGCCCTAGAGGTCGCAATCGGGTACCCGATAGCCGTACCCTACCCGATACCCGGCTACCAGTACCCGGCCGGGTACGGGTAGCCGTTTGCGACCCTGGTGCGGCCGGGTACGGGTACGGGTCGACCGTGAGTCACTGGTGAGTCACCGTTTGTCACTCATTTCCCAACGTCTTGTCTCTTCTCACAATTCAAGTTCCTAGAATCAACCCACCCGCGCCTGCAACATGGCTTCATCCCAGAGGTCGCAATCGGGTACCCGTACCCGTACCCTACCTGTACCCGGCCGGGTATCGGGTAGGGTACGGGTAACCCGATACCCGTACCCTACCTGTACCCGGCCGGGTACGGGTACCCGTTTGCGACCCTGGTGCGGCCGGGTACGGGTACGGGTAAGGAATCAAAACCCGTTTGCGACCTCTGCCGTGGCCCCTGCTGGGCAGCTGTGAAAAAGAGCTTCATCGCACATCGGATTCCTCCTGCAGTATGAATATTCCGATTCTGGCATTCTCGTCTATCTGCATGCGATGTGACATGAAGTGTTCCTTCACACATCCCGTGGCCTTCTTTCGAGGGCTTCATTTCAGCAGCATCAGCTACTAAACTCTGGGCCGGTTTCGGCTTTGAGTGTCTCATCAGCAGCGCCGTCAGGCTTTGCTTGACCCAATTAACTGCCCAGACGTTTATAAGGGCAAGGAGCGGTTTCGACATACGGTGTCTCATCATCAGCAAATGCAGGTGAACTTTGACCTGCAGCGCGGCAATTCCATCGCTCTCGCGGAGACAGAACGACTCGGATGCGCGAGGAGGAACCTCAGACAGGCGAGAGGGTCAGAGTTCAAGCGATGAGTCGGAGCCAATAATTGCCCAAGTTCTGCGGTCCTCCCTCACAAGCGTGAATGTCGATTTAAAGCTTTCGTGACCGCAGGGATTCATCTTCTTGGTTCTTTCGGTAAAGTCACGTAGAATGGAAATAAAAAAATAAAAAAATAAAACATAATAAAATAATTCTCACGACGTTTCGGCCACAACGCAAGCAGCCGTCCTCAGGTGGAGAACAGGTCTGTCGGAAAGACAGCATCTGAAAGACAGAGTCTGAAAGACAGCGTCTGAATGTCTTTCCGACAGACCTGTTCTTCACCTGAGGACGGCTGCTTGCGTTGTGGCCGAAACGTCGTGAGAATTATTTTATGTTTTATTTTTATTATTTTATTATTTCCATTCTACGTGACTTTACCGAAAGAACCAAGAAGATGAATCCCTGCGGTCACGAAAGCTTTAAATCGACATTCACGCTTGTGAGGGAGAACCAAGAAGAAGCGAGAATGTGTTATTGGCCAACTCGTGACCATTCTTCACAAGTTGGAGGAAACCGGCGAGGGGGGAACACTCCATCCCATATAGACAGACGGAGCAGGTGGGAGGTTCACGTTTTTTTCGCTGTAACCGCCATCTGCGGGCGAGGCCAGCGAACAGCGTCTCCTCGACGCCACGCACGGGAAGAGTTTGCGTGCGATCCACCAAACCTCGCTGCCCGCACAGCGCCGGGTTACAGGGCACCTGGGCCGTAGCGACCAGGTAAGCTCAATAATACATTTGGGTGGAGGCTGTGCGGCCCACAGGATAACGTCTTCCTCCAGTGTTATTGGGCCGATGGCTCGGTCGATCGTACAAGACAATCGCACCGACAACTCGTGCTGCGATCGACTTCGCACGTGACGGGTGGTCGCCGCGTCTTGCGCGTTCAGGTGCCGTCTGGAACACTCTTCCTTTCGCAGTTAGGAAGCCACTGGAACTTTGTACCTTTAAATCTCGGTTGAAAACGAATTCCTTTGCAGCTGCCTTTTTGTGTTTCTTGCATTTGTTCTTCCCCCCCCCCTACGTACGGTGTGAAAGAAGTTCTTATATACAGTACATACAACTTCTCTTCGTAGTCTCAAGCGAATTTATTCGTCATCCTATTCATCAACACGTGCCTTTTATTCAAACGGCTGTCAGTGATTCACACGCACACACACACACACGCGCGCGCGGTACAGTCAGTGGCTGGGCTGTCTCCTTTCAACATCCGCGCTGACACCGCAACAACCCTCACATCTCCGTCTGCTTACAGTGGATCGACCATGTCCAGTGATTATTATGATGATGATGCTGATGATAGACAGCTGCTACCCCTGCTATCAGCAGCGCAGGAGGCATAATTGTAAATAGCTCCGAGTGACTTTGAACAAAGTGTGTGGATCGCAGGCCGCAGCATTACCAGCTGACCGGCCGAGAGAGAATGTGCCTTCTTAATATGCTCATTGAGACTCGGTGAATGGGCGTCAGCGCCCGACGAGATGCAGCCCAATCCGCTGTCGAGATGGGGCTCATTTCGGCCGGGCGGGAGGGGTCATAACCGCAGCAGAGAGCTGCGGTTGGATGCAACATGAGACCCGCGGGGTCGCGATTAAGATGACGATGGGAGCAATGGTGGGGAACGATAAATGGGGGTTAAGGAGGCGCAGGAGAGATCCGAGGGAGTAGAATGAGTGACAGAGAACTCGGGGGGGATTTGTCACAAGGGAGACCAGGAACAGAAAAAAGAGTGGCGAATTTCGATTTAAAGCTTTCGTGACTGCAGGGATTCATCTTCTTGGTTCTTTCGGTAAAGTCACGTAGAAGGGAAAAAAAAGAAAAGAAAAAAAAGACATTATAAAATAATTCTCACGACGTTTCGGCCACAACGCAAGCAGCCGTCTTCAGGTGAAGAACAGGTCTGTCGGGAAGACAGACCTGTTCATTCAGACGCTGTCTTCCCGACAGACCTGTTCTTCACCTGAGGACGGCTGCTTGCGCTGTGGCCGAAACGTCGTGAGAATTGTATTTTATTATGTTTTATTTTTATTACTTTATTATTTCCCTTCTACGTGACTTTACCGAAAGAACCAAGAAGATAGGCGAATGTTTAGTGAGAGGAGGGCGAGAAAGAGGTGAGAGCAGAAGGATGGCAAAATAAGGAGGGCAGGAGTGAGTCAACATGAAAGAGGTGAGATCAGAGGTCAGAGGTCAGATCGGAAGAAAGCGACCAGACGGAAGGAAATAATCGAAGATAGCAGGACGAGAGAAATATCTCTGAGATCTGACAAAAGGAAATTATCAAAGGCAGCGGAACGAGAAAGCGATCTTAGAGAAAGAGGTGAGATTTGACAGGAGGGAATGATCAATGACAGAAGCAAGAGGAGAGAAAGATCTGAGATAAGGCAGAAGGAAGTCATCGAAAAGAGCACCAGGAGAGAAATCGTGTAGATCTTACAGAAGGAAATGATCAAAGATAACAGCAGGAGAGACAATTTTGAGATCAGACAAAAGGAAATGATCAAAGAGAGCAGCAGGAGAGAAAGATCTTCGATCAGACAAAAGGAAATGATCAAAGAGAGCAGCAGGAGAGAAAGATCTTCGATCAGACAAAAGGAAATGATCAAAGAGAGCAGCAGGAGAGAAAGATCTTCGATCAGACAAAAGGAAATGATCAAAGAGAGCAGCAGGAGAGAAAGATCTTCGATCAGGCAGAAGGAAATGATCAAAGAAAGCAGCAGGAGAGAAAGATCTTCGATCAGGCAGAAGGAAATGATCAAAGAAAGCAGCAGGAGAGAAATCGTGTAGATCTTACAGAAGGAAATGATCAAAGATAACAGCAGGAGAGACAATTTTGAGATCAGACAAAAGGAAATGATCAAAGAGAGCAGCAGGAGAGAAAGATCTTCGATCAGGCAGAAGGAAATGATCAAAGAGAGCAGCAGGAGAGAAAGATCTTCGATCAGGCAGAAGGAAATGATCAAAGAAAGCAGCAGGAGAGAAAGATCTTCGATCAGGCAGAAGGAAATGATCAAAGAAAGCAGCAGGAGAGAAAGATCTTCGATCAGGCAGAAGGAAATGATCAAAGAAAGCAGCAGGAGAGAAATCGTGTAGATCTTACAGAAGGAAATGATCAAAGATAACAGCAGGAGAGACAATTTTGAGATCAGACAAAAGGAAATGATCAAAGAGAGCAGCAGGAGAGAAAGATCTTCGATCAGGCAGAAGGAAATGATCAAAGAAAGCAGCAGGAGAGAAAGATCTTCGATCAGGCAGAAGGAAATGATCAAAGAAAGCAGCAGGAGAGAAATCGTGTAGATCTTACAGAAGGAAATGATCAAAGATAACAGCAGGAGAGACAATTTTGAGATCAGACAAAAGGAAATGATCAAAGAGAGCAGCAGGAGAGAAAGATCTTCGATCAGGCAGAAGGAAATGATCAAAGAGAGCAGCAGGAGAGAAAGATCTTCGATCAGACAAAAGGAAATGATCAAAGAGAGCAGCAGGAGAGAAAGATCTTCGATCAGACAAAAGGAAATGATCAAAGAGAGCAGCAGGAGAGAAAGATCTTCGATCAGACAAAAGGAAATGATCAAAGAGAGCAGCAGGAGAGAAAGATCTTCGATCAGGCAGAAGGAAATGATCAAAGACAGCAGCAGGAGAGAAAGAGTTGAGATCTGACAGATGGAATTAATCAAAGATAACAGCAGGAGAGAACGTTCTGAGATGAGACAGAAGTAAATGATCAAAGGCAACAGGGGGAGAGCAAGAATTGAGATCATACAAAAGGAAATTATAAAATACGGTAGGGTTGAGAGCACGATCTCATATCATTAAAGACAGCGGGAGAAAATAAATATCTGGGATGAAATAGAAGTAGATGATCAAAGATATCAGGAAAGAGCAGCACGAGAGCCAAGATTGGACCAGGCAGAAGGAAATGACGTTAACCAGTCGCAGGAATTAAATATCTGAAATCAGACAGAAATGATAAAAGATAGCAGGCGAAGAGCAAGATTTGAGATCCGACAGAAGGAAATGATCAAAGACAACAGCGGGAGAGATCTGACATCAGACAAAATGAAATGATAAAATACAATGGGGGGGGGGGGGGGGGAGCACTTTATGAGATCAGAAGCAGGAAATGAAGGTGTGAGATCAAACAGAAGGAAATAATCAAAGATAACAGGGGGAGAAAAAGAGCAGCAGGAAAGATGTATGATCAGGTAGAAGGAAATGATCAAAGACAGGAACAGGAGATACAGAGATGAGATCAAGTAGATGGAAATGATCAATTACGAAAGCAGGAGGAGAGAAAGATCTGAAATACAACAAGGACAATGATCAAAGAGCAGCAGGCGGGAAAGATATTCCATCAGGAAGATGGAAATAATAAAATTAGCGGAGAAAGGGCAGCAGAGAACACGTTAGATCAGACAAGAGTCAATAATCACTGGTCAACAAAAAAAAAAATTCTGGCCTGGACTTTTGCAGCTGTTCTAGACTAATTTCAGGGTGCTGATTCCAAATCTGATCTCAGATTTGCTCTATCACATCTCATTTTTATGCTATCGGCATACCCCATTTTCATTGATTTTAAGCGAAATTTACTCTGTCACTTATGATTTCAAGTTGTTGCGAGTCAGTGACTGCTTTAGTATTAAAATATGGTGCTGTGTTTTTAGGATAGTGTGTTTATAATATCATTTTATGTAGATATCCACATTTATTTAATATTTTTCTTCTGCAGTTTTTATTGAATATGCAATATTTGATATCTCAAAAAACTGATGCCAGATTTGGAATCAGCACCCCAAAATTACCTTAAAATCGTTGGAATACCTTGTGCCAGAAAAAGTGTGTTGACCAGTGTTATCTAAGATAGCAGCAGAAGAGAAAGATCTGAAACCAATCATAAGGAAATGATGAAGACAGCAGCAGCAGCAGCAGCAGCTGCAAAGAAACAGTTTAGATCGCACATAAACAAATGATTAAATATAGCCAGAGGAAGAAAAGATCTGAGATCAAACATAAGGAATTCACCAAAGCTATCAGGAGGACAGGCGGATCTGAGGATCAGTCAGATGGAAATGATCAAGGACACCAGTAGCAGCAGTAGCAGCAAATAGGTTTAGATCTGACAGAGTGAATTGATCAAATACAGCAATAGGAGCGAAAGTTATATTATCAGAAAGATCCAAATCATCAAAGACAGCAGCAAGAGAGAAATATCTGAGAATAAAAAGAAATAAATAATCCAACTTTTCAGGAGGACATGAAGGGCAGTAGGAGAAACGGAGATTGGATTACGAAGAACCAAAAATGAAAGAGGTGAAATCAGACGGAAGGAAGTGATCCAAAATCACAGCAGGAAAGAAAAAGTTTCGATCAGAGAGAAGGAAATTATCAACGACAAGTAGCAAGAGAGACATGTTTGAAATGAGGCAGATGAAAATGAACAATGGCAAGAGCAGGAGAGAAAGCTGATGTCAAGCAGAAGAAGGTTATGAAAGACGAAAAGAAATCTTCTTGGTTCTTTCGGTAAAGTCACGTAGAAGGGAAATAATAAAATAATAAAAATAAAACATTATAAAATACAATTCTCACGACGTTTCGACCACAATGCAAGCAGCCGTCCTCAGGTGAAGAACCGGTCGGTTGGAAAGACAGCGTCTGAATGAGCGTCTTTCTGACAGACCTGTTCTTCACCTGAGGACGGCTGCTTGCGTTGTGGCCGAAACGTCGTGAGAATTTTATTGTATTATGTTTTATTATTATTATTTTATTATTTTCCTTCTACGTGACTTTACCGAAAGAACCAAGAAGATGAATCCCTGCAGTCACGAAAGCTTTAAATCGAGACGAAAAGAAAGTTCAGAGATCAAAAAGAAGAAAATGATCAAAGGTAGCAGGAGGAGAGAAGATATGAGATCAATGAGAAGGAAGTGATCAAATATAAATGCAGGAGAAAAGGAGCTGAGATGAATCAGAAGCAAGGTATTGAAGACAACAGCTGGAGGATAGAAAGATTTGAAATCAGAAAAAATCATTTGTTTTATATATAGAGCAGCAAGAGGAGTAAACGTTCTTAGATCAGATATAATTCTATGATCAAAGATAGTCGGAGGAAATACAACTGAGATGATAAAGAAGGAAGTGATCAAAGACAGCAGCCCGAGTATAGAAAGATCTGAAATTAGACAAAATAAATTATAAAAAATCACAGCGGGAAGGACAAAGTTTAGATTAGACAGAAGTGATAAAAACAACAGCAGGAAGAGAGAAAGAGCAGCAGCAGAGACATAAATCAGATCGGGCAGATGGCAATCATCAGAAACAGCGAGAGGATGTGAAATCAGACAGAAGGAGGTGATCAAAGACAGCAGAAGGAGAGAAAGGTTGACATTAATCAAAAGGAAGTGGAAATACATCTGCATTTAGGCAAAAGACATCAGCATGAGAGATAGAGGAGAGATCCGACGAAACAAGATAATTGAACCCCGCAGCAGGAAAGAAAGAACGTGTATCCGACAAAACGAAATGATCAAATATATCAGCAAGAGAGAAAGATCTGAGATGAAGAAAAGGAAATTATAATTGAGAGCCGGAGCAGAGAAATATTTAATATGATACGGAAGAATGTGCACCAAGACAACAGCAGGATAAACAGAGATGAGATCACGAAAAACAGCAGCAGGAGTGAAACAGTTTGGGAAAATGTCAAAACTGGGTGGTTTTTAACTTTTGCCGACAAAACTGTATCAAGTGTATTTGACAAATGTCAAAACTGGGTGCACCCTGAGTGTCCAAAACTCAAGTTTTTGGCCACCCAGGGTGCACCCAGTTTTGACATTTGGGATCCAGTTTTGTCGGCAAAAGTTAAAAACCACCCAGTTTTGACATTTTCCCGAAACAGTTTAGATCAATTATAAGGCAGGAATTAAAGACAGCAGGAGAGAATTATCTGAAATAAGACGCCGGAAAATCATCAAAGATCGTAGCAGGATAGAGATCTGAGACCGGACAGAAGGAAATTATCAAAAGCAGTAGCGACAAATAAAGAGGAGATATCGAACACAAGGAAGTGATAATGCAGGAGGAGAAAGGTTTTGAGATCGGACAGATGGAAATGATCAAAGACAGCAGTAGGAGATAAAGATCTGAGTTGATATGGAAGGATTGAAATACAGCAACAATAGGGAAAGATCTGAGATCAATCAGAAGGCAGTGATCAGACAGCAGCATGATGGACAGATCTGAGATCGATCAGAAGGACATCATCAAAGACACAAGCAGGATTGAAAGATTTGAGATCAATCAGAAGGAAAAAATCAAAGACAGGAGCTGGAGAGAAAGATCTGAGATCAATCAGAAGGAAGGAATCGAAGACAGCAGCAGCTGGCAAAGATCTGAGATCCATCAGAAGGAAGTAAAGAGAGCAGTAGAAGGGAAAGGTCTGGGATCAATCAGAGGGAATGAATGAAAGACAGCAGCAGGAGAGAACGAAATTAGATTAATCAGAAAGAAAGAATGAAAGACAGCAACAGGAAGGAAAGATTTAATATCAAGCAGAAGGAAGGAATCACAGACAGCAGCAGGAGAGAAAGATCTGAGATCAATCAGAAGGAAGGAATCAAGAATAGCAGCAGGAGGGAATGATCTGAGATCAATCAGAAGGAAGGAATCAAGAATAGCAGCAGGAGAGAAAGATCTGAGATCAATCAGAAGGAAGGAATCAAGAATAGCAGCAGGAGGGAATGATCTGAGATCAATCAGAAGGAAGGAATCAAGAATAGCAGCAGGAGGGAATGATCTGAGATCAATCAGAAGGAAGGAATCAAGAATAGCAGCAGGAGGGAAAGATCTGAGATCAATCAGAAGGAAGGAATCAAGAATAGCAGCAGGAGGGAATGATCTGAGATCAATCAGAAGGAGGAAATAAAAGACAGCAGCAGGATGGAAAGGTCTGAGATCGATCAGAAGGAACGAATGAAAGACATCAGCAGGAGAGAAAGATATTAGATTAATCAGAAAGAAGGAATGAAAGATAACAGCAGGAAGGAGAGATGCGTTTTCTCTCTCTGTATCTTTGTGATATCTGTCTGCTTATATGTCTGCCTATAGTTTTCTGGTTAGATTTGTGTTGCTATTTATTTTATACCTGATGATGATGATTGCTTGTGTTGCAATCGAAACGTCATAGTATGCTATTATTTAATTTATTATTTTATCTTTATACGTGACTTTACCGAAAGAACCAAAGAGTAATCCCTGCAGTCACGAAAGCTCCAAATTAAGATTGAGAGATTTTATATCAATCAGAAGGAAGGAATACAGGAAAACAGCAGGAGGGAAAGATCTGAGATCAAGTAGAAGGAAGGAATCAGAGGCAGCAGCAGGACAGAGAGGTCTGCGATTGATCAGAAGGAAGGAAGAAAAGACAGCAGGAAGAGGGAAAGGTCTGGGATCAATCAGAGGAAACGAATGAAAGACAGCAGCAGGAACAAAAAAAGATATTAGATTAATCAGAAAGAAGGAATGAAAGACAGAAGGAGGGACAGATGTGAGATCAATCAGAAGGGAGTATTTAGACAGCAGTAGGAGTGAAAAACTGAGATCATTCAGAAGGAATAATTAAAGAAAGCAGCAGGAGAGAAAGATGTGGACTCAATCCGAACGAATTAAGCAAATTCAGCAGCAGGAGGGAAAGATCTGGGATCAATCATGAAGAAGGAATGAAAGACAGGAGCAGGAGGGACAGATGTGAGATCAATCAGAAGGAAGGAATTAAAGTCAGCAGCAGGAGGGAAAGATCTGATTTCAATCAGAAGGAATTAATCAAAAACATTAGCAGGACAGAAAGGTCTGAGATCGATCAGAAGGAAGGAAGTAAAGCCAGAAGGAATAAAAGATCTGAGATGAATCAGAAGGAAGGAGTCAAGGACATTTGCAGGAATTTAAAAGTCTGAAATCAATTAAAAGTAAGGAATCAAAGATAGCAGCAGGAGGGAAAGATCTGATTTCAATCAGAAGGAAGGAATCATCAAAATTTGCAGGATTGAAAGGACTGGGATCAATAAGAAGGACGTGATGAGACAGTAGTATGGGGATAGATATGAGATTAATCAGAAGGAAAGAATGAAAGACAGGAGCAGCATGGAAAGATCTTAGATCAATCAGAAGGAAGGAAGAAAGTAAAGACAGTAGCAGGAGGAAAACATCCGAGATCAATAAGAAGGAAGTGATCAGACAATAGCAGGAGGGAAAGATATGAGATAAATTAGAATGAAGGAATCAAAGAGAGGAGCAGGAGGAAAAAATCTGAACTCAATCAGAAGGAAGGAATCAAAGACAACAGCAGGATAGATAAATTTGAGATCAATGAAAAGGAAGGAATCAAAGATTTCAGTAGGAGAGAAAGATACTAGATTAATCAGAAAGAAGGAATGAAAGATAGCAACAGGAAGGAGAGATTTTGTATCAATCATTAGGAAGGAATCCAAGAAAACAGCAGGAGGGAAATATCTGATATGAATGAGAAGGAAGGAATCAAAGACAGGATCAGGAGAGAAATATATGAACTCATTCAGAAGGAAGGAATCAAAGACAGCAGTAGGAGGGAAATATCTCAACTCAATCAGAAGGAAGGAATGAAATCAGGAGCAGGAGGGGAAGATCTGATATCAATCATGAGGAAAGAAATAAAAACAGCAGCAGGAGGGAATGACCTGAGATCAATCAGAAGGAAAGAATCAAAGACAGCAGCAGGAGTGAAATATCTTATATCAATCAGAAGAAAGGAATTAAAGACATTTGCAGGATGTAAATGTCTGAGATCGATCAGAAGGAAGGAAGGAAAGACAGCAAGAGTAGTGAAAGATCTGATTTCAATCAGAAAGAATGAAGTAAAGACAGCATCAGGAGGAAAGGATCTCAACGCAATCAGAAGGAAGGAATCAAAGACATTTGCAGGACGGAAAGGTCTGAGATCGATCAGAAGGAAGGAAATCAAGACAGCAGGAGGAAGAAAAAATGTGAGATAAATCAGAAGGAAGGAATGAAAGACAGCAGAAGAAGGGAAAGATCTGAGAACGATCAGAAAGAAGGAATTTAAGACAGGAGCAGGAGGGACAGATATGAGATGAATCAGAATTAAGTATTTAGACAGCAGTAGGAGTGAAAAACTGAGCTCATTCAGAAGGAAGGAATTAAAGAAAGCAGCAGGAGAGAAAGATCTGAACTCAATCCGAACGAATGATTCAAATTCAGCAGCAGGAGGGAAAGATCTGAGATCAATCTGAAGGAATGAATCCAATACATTTGCAGGATGGAAAAGTCTGAGATAATTCAGAAGGAAGGAATCAAAAACATTAGCAGGAGGGAAAGATCTGAACGCAATGAGAAGGAATGAATCAAAGACAACAGCAGGAAAAGATCTGATATCAATGAGAAGGAAGTGATCAGACAGTAGCAGGGGGATAGATATGACAGCAATCAGAAGGAAGGAATGAAAGATAGCAGAAGGAGAGAAAAATCCGAGGTCAATCAAAAGGAAGGAATGAAAGATAGCAGCATGATTGAGAGATTTGACACCCATCATAAGGAAGGAATCCAAGACAGCAGAGGGACTGAAATATCTGATTTCAATTAGAAGCAAGGAATCAAAAACAGCAACTGGGAAAAAAATTTGATCAATCAGAAGGAGGGAATAAAAGAAAGGAGCTGCAGTGAAACAACTGAAATCGATCAGAAGGAAGGAATTAAAGACAGCATTAGGAGGGAAAAGTCTGAGAGCGATCAGTAGGAAGGAATTAAAGATAGCAGCAGGAAAGAAATATCCGAGATCGATCATAAGGATGGAAGTAAAGACAGCAGGAGGAGGGAAAGGTCTGAGATGAATCAGAAGGAAGGAAGTAAAAACAGCAGGAGGAGGGAAAGGTCTGAGATGAATCAGAAGGAAGGAAGTAAAGACAGCAGGAGGAGGGAAAGGTCTGAAATGAATCCGAAGGAAGGAAGTAAAAACAGCAGGAGGAGGGAAAGGTCTGAAATGAATCAGAAGGAAGGAAGTAAAAACAGCAGGAGGAGGGAAAGGTCTGAGATGAATCAGAAGGAAGGAAGTAAAGACAGCAGGAGGAGGGAAAGGTCTGAGATGAATCAGAAGGAAGGAAGTAAAGACAGCAGGAGGAGGAAAAGGTCTGAGATGAATCAGAAGGAAGGAAGTAAAGACAGCAGGAGGAGGGAAAGGTCTGAGATGAATCAGAAGGAAGGAAGTAAAGACAGCAGGAGGAGGAAAAGGTTTGAGATGAATCAGAAGGAAGGAAGTAAAGAAAGCAGTAGGAGGGGAAGGTCTGGGATCAATCAGAGAGAACGAATGAAAGATATCAGCAGGAGAGAAAGATATTAGATTAATCAGAAAGGAATGAAAAATAGCAACAGGAAGGATACATTTTACATCAATCATAAGGAAGGAATCCAAGAAAACAGCTGGAGGGAAAAATCTGAGGTCAATCAGAAGGAAGGAATCAAACACATTTGCAAGATGAAAGTTGTGAAATCGACTGGAAGAAAGGAAGTAAAGACAGCAGGAGGAGTGAAAGGTATGAGAGCGATCAGAAAGAAGGAACCAAAAACAGGAGCAGGATGGACAGATGTGAGATCAATCAGAAGGGAGTATTTAGACAGCAGTAGGAGTGAAAAACTGAGATAATTCAAAAAGGAAAGAATTAAAGAAAGCAGCAGGAGAGAAAGATCTGAACTCAATCCGAACGAATGATTCAAATTCAGCAGCAGGAAGGAAAGATCTGAGATCAATCTGAAGGAAGTGATCAATCAGCAACAGGAGGGAAAGATCTGAGATCAATCTGAAGGAATGAATCAAATACATTTGCAGGATGGAAAAGTCTGAGATCATTCAGAAGGAAGGAATAAAAAACATTAGCAGGAGGGAAAGGCCTGAACGCAATGAGAAGGAATGAATCAAAGACAGCAGCAGGGAAAGATCTGATATCAATAAGAAGGAAGTGATCAAACAGTAGCAGGAGTGAAAGATCTGATATCAATCAGTCAGAAGGAATCAAAGATAGCAGCAGGAAGGAAATATCTGAGATGAATCAGAAGGAAGGAACACAAACATTTGCAGGACAGAAAGGTTTGAGAGCGATCAGAAGGAAGGAATTAAGGACAGCGACAGGAAGGAAAGATCTGAACTCAATCCGAAGGAATGAATCAAATTCAGCAGCAGGAGGCAAACATCTGAACTCAATCTGAACGAATGATTCAAATTCAACAGCAGGAGGGAAAGATCTGAGATTAATCAGAATGAAGGAATCAAAGACATCAGCAGGAGGGAAATATCTGAGATCAATGAAAAGGAAGGATTCAAAAAGATAGGAGCAGGAGGGATAGATGTGAGATCAATCAGAAGGAAGTATTTAGACAGCAATAGGAGTGAAAATCTGAGCTCATTCGTGAGGAAGGAATTAAATAAAGCAGCTGGAGGGAAAGATCTGAAATCAATAAGAAGGAAGTGATCAGACAGTAGCAGGAGGGAAAGATATGTTATCAAACAGTCGGAAGGAATCAAATATAGCAGCAGGAAGGAAATATCTGAGATCGATCATAAGGAAGGAATTAAAGGCACCAGGAGAAGTGAAATATCTGAACTCAATCAGAAGGAAGGAATCAAAGACAGCAGCAGGGAAAGATCTGAGATGAATCAGAAGGAAGGAATAAATACATTTGCAGGATAGAAAGGTCTGAGAGCGATCAGAAGGAAGGAATTAAAGACAGAAGCAGGGAAAAATCTGAGATCAATAAGAAGGATGTGATTAGACAGTAGCAGGAGGGAAAGATCTGAGATCAATCAGAAGGAAAGAATTAAGGACAGCAGCAGGATGGAGAGGTCTGCGATTGATCAGAAGGAAGGAAGAAAAGAGAGCAGGAGGAGAGAAAGGTCTTGGATCAATCAGAGGAAGCGAATGAAAGACATCAGCAGGAGAGAAAAATGTTAGATTAATCAGAAAGACTGAAATAAAGACAGCAACAGGGAAAAAAATCTGAGATCAGTAAGAAGGAAGTGATCAGACAACAGCAGGAGGGAAAGATCTGAACTCAATCCGAAGTAATGAATCAAATTCAGCAGCAGGAGGCAAACATCTGAACTCAGTAAAAAGGAATGATTCAAAGAGATCAGCAGGGAAAGATCTGAGATCAATGAGAAGGAAGTGATCAGACAGTAGCAGGGGGATAGATCTGAGATCAATCAGAAGAAAGGATTCGAAGAAAGCAGGAGAAGGGAAAGATCTGAGATCAATCAGAATGAAGGAATCAAAAAGATAGGAGCAGGAGGGAAAGATGTGAGATTAATCAGAAGCAAGTATTTGGACAGCAATAGTAGTGAAAATCTGAGCTCATTCGTGAGGAAGGAATTAAAGATAGGAGCAGGATGAAAACATATGAGATCAATAAGAAGGAAGTGATCAGACAGTATCAGGAGGGAAAGATCTGAGATCAATCAGTCGGAAGGAATCAAAGATAGCAGCAGGAAGGAAATATCTGAGATCGATCATAAGGAAGGAATTAAAGACAGCAGCAGGGAAATATCTGAGATAAATCATAAGGAAGGAATAAAGATATTTGCAGGACCTGAAAGGTCTGAGAGCGATTAGAAGGAAGGAATTAAGGACAGCAGTAGGAAGGAAAGATCTGAACTCAATCCGAAGGAATGAATCAAATTCAGCAGCAGGAGGCAAACATCTGAAATCAATAAGAAGGAAGGATTCAAAGAGAGCAGCATGAGGGAAATATCTGAGATCAATCAGGAGGAAGGAATGAAAGACAGCAGTAGGACAGAAAGGTCTGAGATCGATCAGAAGGAAGGAAGTAAAGACAGCAGGAGGAGTGAAAGGTCTGAGATCGATCAGAAGGAAGGAAGTAAAGACAGCAGGAGGAGTGAAAGGTCTGAGAGCGATCAGAAAGAAGGAACCAAATACAGGAGCTGGAGGGACAGATGTGAGATCAATTAGAAGGGAGTATTTAGACAGCAGTAGGAGTGAAAAACTGAGATAATTAAAAAAGGAAAGAATTAAAGAAAGCAGCAGAAGAGAAAGATCTGAACTCAATCCGAACGAATTATTCAAATTCAGCAGCAGGAGGGAAAGATCTGAAATCAATCAGAAGGAAGTGATCAATCAGCAGCAGGAGGGAAAGATCTGAGATCAATCAGAAGGAATGAATCAAAGACAGCAGGAAGGAAATATCTGAGATCAATCTTAAGGAATTGAAGACAGCAGCAGGAGGGAAAGATCTGATATGAATGAGAAGGAAGGAATCAAAGACAGGATTAGGAGAGAAATATATGAACTCAATCAGAAGGAAGGAATTAAAGACAGCAATAGGAGGGAAATATCTCAACTCAATCAGAAGGACACAAAATGAAATCATGAGCAGGAGGAGAAGATCTGATATCAATCAGAAGGAAGGAATTAAAGACATTTGCAGGATGGAAAGGTCTGAGAGCGATCAGAAGGAAGGAATTATAGACAGCAGCAGGGAAAAATCTGATGTCAATCAGAAGGAAGGAATCGCAGACAGCAGCATGTGGAAAAATGTATTTTTTCAATCAGAAGGAATGAAACAAAGAAGGAATGAAATAAAGACAAGAAAGGAGTCAAGCACATGAGCAGGAGTGAAATATCTAAGATGAATCAGAAGGATGGAATCAAAGATAGCAGCAGGAAGGAAAGGTCTGAGATCGATCATAAGAAAGCAAGTAAAGACAGCAGGAGGAGTGAAAGATCTGAGATCGATCAGAAGGAAGGAAGTAAAGCGAGCAGGAGGAGGGAGAGGTCTGGGATCAATCAGAGGGAACGAATGAAATACAGCAGCAGGAGAGAAAGATATTAGATTAATCAGAAAGACGGAACGAAAAACAGCAACAGGAAGGAAAGATTTATTATCAATTAGAAGGAAGGAATCACAGTCAGCAGCAAGAGAGAAAGATCTGAGATCAATCAAAAAGAAAGGAAACAAAGACAGAAGCAGGATGGAAAGATCTGAGTCCAATCAAAAGGAAATGATCAGACAGCAGCAGGAGTGAAATATCTGTGATCAATCAAAAGGAATGAATCCAAGAGAGCAGCATGAGGGAAATAGCTGAGATCAATCAGAAGGAAGGAATCAAGGATAGCAGCAGGAGGGCAAGATCTGAGATCAATCAGAAGGAAGGAATCAAGGATAGCGGCAGGAGAGAAAGATATTATATTAATCAGAAAGAAGGAATGAAAGACAGCAACAGGAAGGAGAGATTTTATATCAATCGGAAGGAAGGAATCCAAGTAGAAGGAAATAATTACAGACAGCAGCAGTATGGGAAAAATCTGAACTCACTCAGGATGAATGAATAAAAGAAAGAAGCAGGAAGGAAATACCTGACATAAATCAGAAGGAAGGAAATAAAGACAGCAGCAGAAGGATACGATCTGAGATCATTCAGAAGGAAGGAATAAAAGAGAGGAGCTGGGGGGAAAGATCTGAGATCAATGAGAAGCAAGGAATTAAAGACAGTAGCAGCAGGGAAAAGTCTGAGATCAATCAGTAGGAAGTGTTCAGATAGTAGTAGGAAGGAACGATCTGAAATTAAAAAGAAAGAATGAATCAAAGACATGAGCAGGAGTGAATGATCTGAGATTAATCAAGAGGAAGGAATTGAAAAGAAGAGCAGGAGGGAAAGATCTGATATGAATCAGAAGGAAGAAATTAAAGACATTTGCAGGATGGAAAGATCTGAGATCGATCAGATGGAAGGAAACAAAGACAGCAGAATGACTCAAAGATCAGGGATGAATCAGAAGGAAGGAATCAAAGACAGCAGCAGGTGGAAAATGTCATATTTCAATCAGAAGGAATGAAATAAAGAAGGAATTAAATAAAGAAAAGGAAGGAATCAAAGACATGAGCAGGAGTGAAAGATATAAGATTAATCAGAAGGAAGGAAATAAAGGCAGCAGCAGGAAGGAAAGGTTTGAGATCGATCCGAAGGAAGGAAGTAAAGAGAGCAGGAGGAGGGACAGGTCTGGGATCAATCAGAGGGAACGAATGAAATACAGCAGCAGGAGAGAAAGATATTAGATTAATCAGAAAGAAGGAATGAAATATAGCAACAGGAAGGAGAAATTCTATTTCAATCATTAGGAAGGAATCCAAGAAGACAGCAGGAGGGAAAGATCTGAGATCAATCAAAAGGAAGGCATGAAAGAGAGCAGCAGGCAGGAGCGATTTGACACCAATCATAAGGAAGGAATCCAAGACAGCAGCAGCAGGGGAAAATCTGAGATCAATAAGAAGGAAGTGATCAGACAGTAGCAGGGGGAAAGATATGAGATTAATAAGAAAAAAGGAATGAAAGACAGGAGCAGGAGGGAACGATCTGATATCAATCAGAAGGAAGGAATCACAGACACTTGCTGGAGGGAAAGATCTAATGTCAATCAGAAGGAAGGAATTAAGGACAGCAGCAGGAAGGAAAGGTCTGAGATCGATCAGAAGGAAGGAAGAAAAGAGAGCAGGAAGAGGGAAAGGTCTGAGATCGATCAAAAGGAAGGAATGAAAGATAGCAGCAGGAAGGAGAGATTTGACACCAATTATAAGGAAGGAATGAAAGACAGCAGAAGGACTGAAAGATCTGAGATAAATCAGAATGAAGGAATCAAAGACAGCAGCAGGAAGGAAAGGTCTGAGATCGATCATAAGAAAAGAAGTAAAGAAGGAATTAAATAAAGACAAGGAAGGAATCAAAGACATGAGCAGGAGTGAAAGATCTAAGATTAATCAGAAGGAAGGAAATAAAGACAGCAGCAGAAGGAAACGTTTTGAGATCAATCAGAAGGAAGGAATCAAGAGAGGAGCTGGAGGGAAAGAATTAAGATCAATCAGAAGCAAGGAATGAAAGACAGCAGCAGCAGCAAACAGTAGTAGGGGGATAGATATGAGATTAATCAGAAGGAAAAATGAAAGACAGGAGCAGGATAGGAAGATCTTAGATCAATCAAAAGGAAGGATTCAAAGAAAGCAGGAGCAGGGAAAGATCTGAGATGAATCAGAAGGAAGGAATCAAAGACATTTGCAGGACGGAATGGTCTGAGATCGATCAGAAGGAATGAAAGAAAGACAAGCAGGAGGAAAATCTGAGATCAATAAGAAGGAAGTGATCAAAAAGCAGCAGGAGGGATACATCTGATATCAATCAGAAGGAAGAAATGAACGACAACGGCAAGAGAGAAAGATATGAACTCAATCCGAAGAAATGAATCAAATTCAGCAACAGGAGGCAAACATCTGAACTCAATAAGAAGGAAGGATTCAAAGAGAGCAGCACGAAGCAAATATCTGAGATCAATCAGAAGGAAGGAATTAAAGACAGCAGGAGGATACGATCTGAGATCGATTAAAAGGAAGGAAGTAAAAAAAGCAGGAGGAGGAAAAACATCTGAAAACAAGCAAAAGGAAGGAATCAAAGAGAGGAGCTGGAGAGAAATAACTGAGATGAATCAGAAGGAAGGAATCAAAGACATTTGCAGGACGGAAAGATCTGATATCAATCAGAAGGAAGGAAATAAAGAGAGGAGCTGGAGGGAAAGATCTGAGATCGATCAGAAGGAAGGCATCACAGACATGAGCAGGAGGGAAAGATTGAATATCAATCAGAAGAAAGGAATGAAAGCCAGGAGCAGGAGGGAAAGATGTGAACGAAATCAGAAGGAACGAATCAAAGACAGCAGCAGGGAAAGATTTGAGATGAATAGGAAGGAAGTGATCAAAGATTGCAGCAGGAAGGAACGACCTGAGAGCAATCAAAAGGAAGTATTCAAAGAGAGCAGCATTAAAGGAATTTGTGAGATCAATCAGAAGGAAGCGATCAGATATCAACAAGAGGGAAACATCTGAGATCAATCAGGATGAAGGAATCAAAGACAGCAGCAGGAAAGAAAGATGTGAGATCAATCAGAACGAAGGAAGCATTCATAGAGATTAACAGGAGGAAACGATCGGTGATCAATCAGAAGCAATGCATCACACAGCATCGGGAGGGATCAATGAGATCAATGAGAAGGAAGGAATCAAAGACAGCAGCAGGAGGGAAACATTTCAGATCAATCAAAAGGAATGAATGAAATCAGGAGGGAAAGATCTGAGATCAATCGGAGTGAAGGAATCAAAGACAGCAGCAGAATGGAAAGATCTGAGATCAACGAGAAGGAAGGAATCAAAGACAGCAGCAGGAGGGAAACATTTCAGATCAATCAGAAGGAATGAAATCAGGAGGGAAAGATCAGATATCAATCAGAGGGAAGGAATCAAAGACAGCAGCAGAATGGAAAGATCTGAGATCAATGAGAGGGAAGGAATCAAAGACAGTAGCAGAATGGAAAGATCTGAGCTCAATCAGAGGGAAGGAATCAAAGACAGCAGCGGAATGGAAAGATCTGAGATCAATCAGAAGGAAGGAATCAAAGACAACAGCAGAATGGAAAGATCTGAACTCATTCAGAAGGAAGGAATCAAAATACAGAATCCGGCAGAGGGATGGAGAGACGCATTGGCAATGATTCAGACGGCTGCAGGGTGTCGACACAGTGGGCGGCGATTTGATAAACTCGTAGCGTTGCTTCAATTGCCGAGCCTGGAGATCGAACGGCTCCCCAGTATATACAACACGATCTGTGGTGGCGCTGATCATGGTGGTGGTTTTTCTTGTTGTTGTGGTGGTGATGGCGATGATGATGGTGGTGGTGTTGGTGCGGTTGCAGTGGTGGTGCTCATGATGATGATGGTGGTGTTGCTGATCTTGGTGACGATGGTGGTGATATTGTGGTGATGTTGGTGTTGATGATGCTGATCGTAGCTTGCAGGACAGGTGAAGTGAGACGGTACAAAGAGAGGTTTACGCATCCAGCAAGAGGAACGTGAGAAGAAGAAATCCGGAGAGAAAGGGAAATCAGCGGAGTTTTTGTTCTTTTTATTCCGGGAAAGGAGATTCCAACAAAGTAGAGAAGCAGTCGCAAGCAAAGAGCATCCAGGAGTGGTGAGGTGGTGGTGAGGTGTTGGTGAGGAGTGGTGAGGTGTTGGTGAGGTGTTGGTGAGGTGTGGTGAGGTGTGGTGAGGAGTGGTGAGGTGGTGGTGAGGTGTTGGTGAGGAGTGGTGAGGTGTTGGTGAGGTGTTGGTGAGGTGTGGTGAGGTGTGGTGAGGAGTGGTGAGGTGGTGGTGAGGTGTTGGTGAGGAGTGGTGAGGTGTTGGTGAGGTGTTGGTGAGGTGTGGTGAGGTGTGGTGAGGAGTGGTGAGGTGGTGGTGAGGTGTTGGTGGGGAGTGGTGAGGTGTTGGTGAGGTGTTGGTGAGGTGTGGTGAGGTGTTGGTGAGATGTGGTGAGGTGTGGTGAGGAGTGGTGAGGTGTTGGTGAGGTGTTGGTGAGGTGTGGTGAGGTGTGGTGAGGAGTGGTGAGGTGTGGTGAGGGGTTGGTGAGGTGTTGGTGAGGTGTGGTGAGGTGTTGGTGAGGTGTGGTGAGGTGTTGGTGAGATGTGGTGAGGTGTGGTGAGGAGTGGTGAGGTGTTGGTGAGGTGTTGGTGAGGTGTGGTGAGGTGTGGTGAGGAGTGGTGAGGTGGTGGTGAGGTGTTGGTGAGGAGTGGTGAGGTGTTGGTGAGGTGTGGTGAGGTGTGGTGAGGTGTGGTGAGGGGTTGGTGAGGTGTTGGTGAGGTGTGGTGAGGTGTTGGTGAGGTGTGGTGAGGTGTTGGTGAGATGTGGTGAGGTGTGGTGAGGGGTTGGTGAGGTGTGGTGAGGTGTTGGTGAGGTGTGGTGAGGTGTTGGTGAGGTGTTGGTGAGGTGTGGTGAGGTGTGGTGAGGAGTGGTGAGGTGTGGTGAGGTGTGGTGAGGAGTGGTGAGGTGGTGGTGAGGTGTTGGTGAGGTGTTGGTGAGGTGTGGTGAGGTGTGGTGAGGTGTTGGTGAGGTGTTGGTGAGATGTGGTGAGGTGTGGTGAGGGGTTGGTGAGGTGTGGTGAGGTGTTGGTGAGGTGTTGGTGAGGTGTGGTGAGGTGTTAATTCGAGACATCAGCTCTGCTCTGGACACTCCAACACCACCAAAGGATCCCAACATTTCTCACCGACTAACTCAGCAAGCCATGTCCTGTTCACAGCCCTGCATATCCAGTGGTGGAAGCTCCACATTCCTATGGCGGGGGCAAGGCTATCCGTAGGACAACCAACTTGTTGACTTCCCACCCACACAAAGTGGTATTTATTTTATCGACATCATCCCCCCATTCCCCCCAAAAAGGGAGGGATGATGATGATGGGCAAAGTCAACTGCCCCCTCGGCCTTGACCGAGAATTTGACCCCTTGACCCCTTGACCCCTCGGTCGCTGAGGGTCGCTCGCTCTGCCGCTGAGCCACGTGACCGTGTGAAGCCAGGGGTCAGTCTGGGCGTGCCCTGGTGGCCAGGAGATGTCAACTACCTCGCCTGATGTGCAGGAGGTCGTAGGTTCGATCCCGACCCTGACGCCTGCTGCTGTAGATTTGGATTCTGCGGTGTCTCTCTCTCTCTCATCATCATCACGGTGGCTATGAGATGTTAACTACCTCGCCTGGTATACAGGAGGTCGTCGGTTCGATCCCGACCCTGACGCCTGCTGCTGTATATTTGGAGTTTGCGTGTCTCTCTCATCATCATCACGGTGGCTAGGAGATGTTAACTACCTCGCCTGGTCTACAGGAGGTCGTGGGTTCCATCCCGACCCTGACGCCTGCTGCTGGATATTTGGAGTCTGCGTGTCTCTCTTTCTCTCCCCGTTGTCGCGTGGATTTTTCTCCGGATCCTCCGGTTTCCCCCTCCACATTTAGAATCGACATCACGCATTTAGAATGATTTGGCCGCTATGCATTTCCACACGATGATGACGACGACGATGACGATGACGATGATGATAAGCCCACATCGCCGAGCTATCGTTTTTGATGGCCAGCTCGCTTCTGAGAAAAACCTACATAGCTCAGTGGGGTCCCTTACCTGGTCAAATAAAAACAAACTATTTTAGTTTCGAGTCCGTGGTGATAGAGAGTGGGACAGTCCGGAGCAGAGCTGGTCTCTCGTCTCGGGAGAGACGGGCAGAGGAAGGGGAATGCTTACCGGCTGGCAGACAGTGAGTTTTGTTAGTCCGCGGAGGGACAGCCGTGAGACAAGAAGAAGTTGACTGCAGGAAAACAAGAAGAGAAGGAGGAGGAGGAAAGGACAGAAGGATCAGAGACAAAGAACGTGAAAGAGGAGCAGACGCAGCGGCGGTCGACGCTGCGGTTGCGTTGAACCGCGCGGCTCCCCCCCCAGGGCCAGGGGGGGACACGCCAGATATCCCGTGGCGTCGTTCGCAGGAGGAGGCCACCGCGTGCCACCAGCGTCGAGGTGCCAGTTCGAAAGAATGACGCCGCAAAGTCACGCAGGCGGGATGACACACACACACACACAGGGACTGCTGCCACTGGAGATGCCCCTAGAGCTAAGGGGGAACACGAGGGTGGAGAGAGGGATACTGGAGAAGGGTCACTACCCGAAACGTCTGCCTAATGCGCCGTAAGTTATATGCTCTGCGTTGCAAGTAGTGCTCGATTTCAGCGGTAAATCCAGTCGGGAACGCTGCTCTGGGAATTGCTTCTGGCCACGTGTCAGATCCGTCTCCCACGTCATTGCAACCCAAGTTGTACTCCAGTGGTAGTGCCTTACGCCGACATTCCCTGCTCCAAGAGTGGGGAATTAACCACAGAGTATTAACGGGGCAGAGGTCATGCAGCAGGGTTGGAACCGTCTCCCAACAAAGCTGATTCATGCACACACACGTGTGCAATCATCATCATCATCATGACAACAACGTTCATTTTCTTGGTTCTTTTGGTAAAGTCACGTAGAAGGGAAATAATAAAATAATAAAAATAAAACATAATAAAATAATTTTCACGACGTTTCGGCCACAACGCAAGCAGCCGTCCTCAGGTGAAGAACAGGTCTGTCGGAAAGACAGCGTCTGACGGCTGCTTGCGTTGTGGCCGAAACGTCGTGAAAATTATTTTATTGTTTTATTTTTACTATTTTATTATTTCCCTTCTACGTGACTTTACCGAAAGAACCAAGAAGATGAATCTCTGCAGTCACGAAAGCTTTAAATCGAAAAAAAAACAACGTTCATTGTTTGCCACGGATAACCTCACTGAGTCTCGAGGATGTACATCGCCTTATTCCCTCCCCTCGCCCCTCCTCTCCGTCCCATCCCTCCCCTATAGCCCTTCCGTGACCCCCTCCCCCCCTGTCCCACCCTCCATGCGCCCTCTGGTACGGTGACTCATTCCTCAGGCCCCTTGCCATCGCAAACCACTCTCGTGATTGCGACCGCTCTCAAAACGATAGCTAAAGCGCCTTGGGCTAAGGCGTGCTGGGCAAATACATATCTAAATACAAAACAAGAGAAGCCTGCAAAGTCAGGTAGCCAGGTGAAGAAGAGGCCAGGGGGTCAGGGGTCAGACAAGAGAATCGCAAAACAATAGCGGACACAGACGATGCTGCGTCGGGATATTTTGTCGAATTTCGTTTATCGAGTTTCTGCCGGTGTACTGGCAACTTCCTGATGATGCTGATCCAGTTACCGGAATTGGCCACTGCCCCATTCTGGCAACTTCCTGATGATGCTGATGCAGTTACCGGAACTGGCAACTGTCCCATTCTGGCAACTTCCTGATGATGCTGATGCAGTTACCAGAATCGGCAACTGTCCCATTCTGGCAACTTCCTGATGATGCTGATGCAGTTAGCGGAACTGGCAACTGTCCCATTCTGCCAACTTCCTGATGATGCTGCTGATGATGGTGGTTGCCGTTAACGACCAGCAAACCTCTGCACCCAATTTCTGGACGTGGTTCGTGAATCGCTCTGCCGCAACCACTTCAATAACAACAAACACCATCGTCGTCATCGCCGTCAGTCACGTTGGTTCATCACGTGACAACGTTATTACAATGGCCCCGTCGGGTGGAGGAGGGGGCCCACGACACAGCCGTTGTATAGCTCACGCAGCGATCTGATCCAACTCTCTCGAACGAGCGAATGAACGAGCGAATGAACGAACGAGCGAACGAGCGAATGAACGAGCGAACGAATGAACGAACGAACGAATGAACGAGCGAAACAATCGCGAAGTCCAACAACGGCCGTCGTGAAAGTGTGCGCACGGACGGACGCCTGTCAACTCCACGGCTTTCGTTTACGCAAACTAAAATCGCGCGATCAATAACAACACGCAGACAACAACAATATCAATGTACAGCCTCAGCACAGGGGCACGTCCACCGTGGAGACGGAGCGCGGAGTGGAATGGGCTCGCGCGTGGCTGAGTGGAAGCTGCGGGTCGACGGGGTCGCGAGCGGTGGCGACTAGGAGTTGATTTGGGGGCGTGGGGGGGTAGCGGAGGGGAAGCTCTTCATTCAGCAGTGCATAGACCATGTCCCATGGCGATGGTGGTGATGATGGCGGTGATGATGGTGATGATGGTGATGGCGGTGATGATGGCGATGATGATGGTGATGATGGTGGTGGTGATGATGGTGGTGATGATGGTGGTGATGGTGATGCTGATGGTGATGATGGTGGTGGTGATGATGATGGTGGTGATGGTGATGATGATAGTGATAATGATGGTGATGATATTGGTGATGATGCTGATGATGATGATGGTGATGATGATGATGATGAAGACGTTCATGATACTGGTGATGATGATGGAGGTGATGATGGTAATGATGATAGTGGTGATGTTGGAGATTGGAGGTGGAGATTGGAGGTGACACTCGGAGCCGAGCAGAGTCCTTGGGGGAGCGAGATCGGAGCCCTTACCCAGGAGGCGAGCGCGACAGGTGAGATTCGCTCCACTGCTGGATGACGTGGAGACACCCCGCCTCACACGGCACCGACACGCGGTGGAGGGAGGGGGGGGAGGGGGCCTCATCGTCAGCATGGCCGGCAGCACGGGAGGTGTGGCCCGCGTCTCGCTGAAGAGTCCCAGGGACGACAAAACCCAAAGCAATCGCATTACCTCCTCGATAGAGATCAGTATCGATCGGAGCAATTCGGAGCCTGACAGATTATCTCCCCCTCCCCTCCCCCTCCCCACGTTTCAGCAGATAATCACGCAATGGGGAAACTCTTTGAATATTTGTGAACGCGTGGATGTATTGTCTGGGGAGCGGTGGCGCAGCGGTTAGCGCGCCGCACTACGAACCCGGCAACCCGAGATCCATTCCCGTCAACGGCCACCGCTAACACGGGTGACAGCGATTATATGAACTGGACCGGGGCCTCCCCCTAGGTCGACTCAGCCTCAAATGAGTACTTGGTGCGGTGTGTAGTAGACATCGCCACTGGGGAGACAAAGGTGGAAGGACGTGGTGCTGGCCACCCACCCATTTGTGTGGTGCTCGCTAACAGCACTTGCCCCAAAAGTCTGTGGAGGCTATACGGGGGTTCTTTATCGATTGTTTCCGTCTACAAAACCCGGCGACCCGAGTTCTATTATTGCTCAGGGCTAGGAGCAACACCAGTGACGATTATTTCAACCGGGTCCTGGGCCTCCCTTAGGTTGACTCAGCCTAAAAAAACATTTAAAAAATGGTCCGATGTGTAAAACATCGCCTCTGGGGAGACAAAGGCGGCCGGGCTTGGTGCTAACCTGTACAAAACCACTCTGCATACACTGACTCGCTCAGACACACAGTGACACAGCACACAGACTCCACTCACCCTACAGCACACACAGACACACAAACTCCACTCACTCTACAGCACACACAGACACACAGACTCCACTCACTCTACAGTACACACAGAGACACAGCAGTCAGACTCCACTCACTCTACAACACACACAGAGACACAAACTCCACTCACTCTACAGCACACACAGTGACACAGCACACAAACTCCACTCACTCTACAGCACACACAGAGACACAAACTCCACTCACTCTACAGTACACACAGAGACACAGCACACAAACTCAAACTCTACAGCACACACAGAGACACAGTACACAAACTCAAACTCTACAGCACACACAGAGACACAGCACATAAACTCCACTCACTCTACAGCACACACAGTGACACAGTACACAAACTCCACTCACTCTACAGCACACACAGAGACACAGCACACAAACTCCACTCACTCTACAGCACACACAGAGACACAAATTCCACTCACTCTACAGCACACACAGAGACACAAACTCTACTCACTCTACAGCACACACAGTGATACAGCACACAAACTCCACTCACTCTACAGCACACACAGAGACACAGCACACAAACTCCACTCACTCTACAGCACACACAGTGACACAAACTCCACTCACTCTACAGCACACACAGAGACAGCACACAAATTCCACTCACTCTACAGCACACACAGTGACACAGCACACAAACTCCACTCACTCTACAGCACACACAGAGACACAGCACACAAACTCCACTCACTCTACAGCACACACAGTGACACAAACTCCACTCACTCTACAGCACACACAGAGACAGCACACAAATTCCACTCACTCTACAGCACACACAGTGACACAGCACACAAACTCCACTCACTCTACAGCACACACAGAGACACAGCAAACAAACTCCACTCACTCTACAGCACACACAGTGACACAGCACACAAACTCCACTCACTCTACAGCACACACAGAGACACAGCACACAAACTCTACTCACTCTACAGCACACACAGAGACACAAACTCCACTCACTCTACAGCACACACAGAGACACAGCACACAAACTCTACTCACTCTACAGCACACACAGAGACACAGCACACAAACTCTACTCACTCTACAGCACACACAGAGACACAGCACACAAACTCCACTCACTCTACAGCACACACAGAGACACAGCACACAAACTCCACTCACTCTACAGCACACACAGAGACACAGCACACAAACTCCACTCACTCTACAGTACACACAGAGACACAACACACAAACTCAAACTCTACAGCACACACAGAGACACGGTACACAAACTCAAACTCTACAGCACACACAGAGACACAGTACACAAACTCCACTCACTCTATAGCACACACAGTGACACAGTACACAAACTCCACTCACTCTACAGCACACACAGAGACACAGCACACAAACTCAAACTCTACAGGACACACAGAGACACAGTACACAAACTCCACTCACTCTATAGCACACACAGTGACACAGCACACAAACTCTACTCACTCTACAGCACACACACAGACACAGCACACAAACTCCACTCACTCTACAGCACACACAGCACACAAACTCCACTCACTCTACAGTTCACACAGAGACACAGCACACAAACTCAAACTCTACAGCACACACAGAGACACAGTACACAAACTCAAACTCTACAGCACACACAGAGACACAGTACACAAACTCCACTCACTCTATAGCACACACAGTGACACAGTACACAAACTCCACTCACTCTACAGCACACACAGAGACACAGCACACAAACTCAAACTCTACAGCACACACAGAGACACAGTACACAAACTCCACTCACTCTACAGCACACACAGAGACACAGCACACAAACTCCACTCACTCTACAGCACACACAGAGACACAAACTCCACTCACTCTACAGCACACACAGAGACACAGCACACAAACTCCACTCACTCTACAGCACACACAGAGACACAAACTCCACTCACTCTACAGCACACACAGAGACACAGCACACAAACTCCACTCACTCTACAGTACACACAGAGACACAGCACACAAACTCCACTCACTCTACAGCACACACAGAGACACAGCACACAAACTCCACTCACTCTACAGTACACACAGAGACACAGCACACAAACTCCACTCTACAGCACACACAGAGACACAGCACACAAACTCCACTCACTCTACAGCACACACAGAGACACAGCACACAAACTCTACTCACTCTACAGCACACACAGAGACACAAACTCCACTCACTCTACAGCACACACAGAGACACAGCACACAAACTCCACTCACTCTACAGCACACACAGAGACACAGCACACAAACTCCACTCACTCTACAGCACACACAGAGACACAGCACACAAACTCCACTCACTCTACAGTACACACAGAGACACAGCACACAAACTCCACTCTACAGCACACACAGAGACACAGCACACAAACTCCACTCACTCTACAGCACACACAGAGACACAGCACACAAACTCCACTCACTCTACAGCACACACAGAGACACAGCACACAAACTCCACTCACTCTACAGTACACACAGAGACACAGCACACAAACTCCACTCTACAGCACACACAGAGACACAGCACACAAACTCCACTCACTCTACAGCACACACAGAGACACAGCACACAAACTCCACTCACTCTACAGCACACACAGAGACACAGCACACAAACTCCACTCACTCTACAGCACACACAGTGACACAGCACACAAACTCCACTCACTCTACAGCACACACAGAGACACAGCACACAAACTCCACTCACTCTACAGCACACACAGACACACAAACTCCACTCACTCTACAGCACACACAGAGACACAGCACACAAACTCCACTCACTCTACAGCACACACAGACACACAAACTCCACTCACTCTACAGCACACACAGAGACACAGCACACAAACTCCACTCACTCTACAGCACACACAGAGACACAGACTCCATTCACTCTACAGCACACACAGAGACACAGACACACAAACTCCACTCACTCTACAGCACACACAGACACACAAACTCCACTCACTCTACAGCACACACAGAGACACAGCACACAAACTCCACTCACTCTACAGCACACACAGACACACAGACTCCATTCACTCTACAGCACACACAGAGACACAGACACACAAACTCCACTCACTCTACAGCACACACAGACACACAAACTCCACTCACTCTACAGCACACACAGAGACACAGCACACAAACTCCACTCACTCTACAGCACACACAGACACACAAACTCCACTCACTCTACAGCACACACAGAGACACAACCTCCACTCACTCTACAGCACACACAGACACACAGACTCCATTCACTCTACAGCACACACAGAGACACAGCACACAAACTCCACTCACTCTACAGCACACACAGTGATACAGCACACAAACTCCACTCACTCTACAGCACACACAGTGACACAGCACACAAACTCTACTCACTCTACAGCACACACAGAGACACAGCACACAAACTCCACTCACTCTACAGCACACACAGAGACACAGCACACAAACTCTACTCACTCTACAGCACACACAGAGACACAGCACACAAACTCTACTCACTCTACAGCACACACAGAGACACAGCACACAAACTCCACTCACTCTACAGCACACACAGTGACACAGCACACAAACTCTACTCACTCTACAGCACACACAGTGACACAGCACACAAACTCCACTCACTCTACAGCACACACAGAGACACAGCACACAAACTCCACTCACTCTACAGCACACACAGAGACACAGCACACAAACTCCACTCACTCTATAGCACACACAGTGACACAGCACACAAACTCTACTCACTCTACAGCACACACAGAGACACAGCAAACAAACTCCACTCACTCTACAGCACACACAGAGACACAGCACACAAACTCTACTCACTCTACAGCACACACAGTGACACAGCACACAAACTCCACTCACTCTACAGCACACACAGAGACACAGTACACAAACTCCACTCACTCTATAGCACACACAGTGACACAGTACACAAACTCCACTCACTCTACAGCACACACAGAGACACAGCACACAAACTCAAACTCTACAGCACACACAGAGACACAGTACACAAACTCCACTCACTCTATAGCACACACAGTGACACAGCACACAAACTCCACTCACTCTACAGCACACACAGTGACACAGCACACAAACTCCACTCACTCTACAGCACACACAGAGACACAGTACACAAACTCCACTCACTCTATAGCACACACAGTGACACAGCACACAAACTCCACTCACTCTACAGCACACACAGTGACACAGCACACAAACTCCACTCACTCTACAGCACACACAGAGACACAGCACACAAACTCCACTCACTCTACAGCACACACAGAGACACAAACTCCACTCACTCTACAGCACACACAGAGACACAGCACACAAACTCCACTCACTCTACAGCACACACAGAGACACAGCACACAAACTCCACTCACTCTACAGCACACACAGAGACACAAACTCCACTCACTCTACAGCACACACAGAGACACAGCACACAAACTCCACTCACTCTACAGCACACACAGAGACACAGCACACAAACTCCACTCACTCTACAGCACACACAGAGACACAGCACACAAACTCCACTCACTCTACAGCACACACAGAGACACAGCACACAAACTCCACTCACTCTACAGTACACACAGAGACACAGCACACAAACTCCACTCACTCTACAGTACACACAGAGACACAGCACACAAACTCCACTCACTCTACAGCACACACAGAGACACAGCACACAAACTCCACTCACTCTACAGCACACACAGAGACACAGCACACAAACTCCACTCACTCTACAGCACACACAGACACACAAACTCCACTCACTCTACAGTACACACAGACACACAGACTCCACTCACTCTACAGCACACACAGAGACACAGACACACAAACTCCACTCACTCTACAGTACACACAGAGACACAGCACACAAACTCCACTCACTCTACAGCACACACAGAGACACAGCACACAAACTCCACTCACTCTACAGCACACACAGAGACACAGCACACAAACTCCACTCACTCTACAGCACACACAGACACACAAACTCCACTCACTCTACAGCACACACAGAGACACAGCACACAAATTCCACTCACTCTACAGCACACACAGAGACACAGCACACAAACTCCACTCACTCTACAGCACACACAGACACACAAATTCCACTCACTCTACAGCACACACAGAGACACAGACTCCACTCACTCTACAGCACACACAGTGACACAGCACACAAACTCCACTCACTCTACAGCACACACAGACACACAAACTCCACTCACTCTACAGCACACACAGAGACACAGACTCCACTCACTCTACAGCACACACAGAGACACAGACTCCACTCACTCTACAGCACACACAGACACACAAACTCCACTCACTCTACAGCACACACAGAGACACAGACTCCACTCACTCTACAGCACACACAGTGACACAGCACACAAACTCCACTCACTCTACAGCACACACAGACACACAAACTCCACTCACTCTACAGCACACACAGAGACACAGACACACAAACTCCACTCACTCTACAGTACACACAGAGACACAGCAC
>NW_027614141.1:55000-117500 GCF_965212315.1 Lampetra planeri
CTCACCCACAAACTCACCCACACACTCACTCACTCACCCACACACTGACTCACCCACACACTCACTCACCCACAAACTCACCCACACACTCACCCACACACTGACTCACCCACACACTCACTCACCCACAAACTCACCCACACACTCACCCACACACTCACTCACCCACAAACTCACCCACACACACACTCACTCACTCACCCACACACTCACTCACTCACTCACCCACACACTCAACCACACACTCACCCACAAACTCACCCACAAACTCACCCACACACCCACTCACATCATGGCACCCTCCACACGGTGGACAGTCGTATAATTGTCGCTTCACCTGCACTTAGCGCGCAGAGCCGCTCCCTCCTCCACCTCCTCCTGCACCCCCACTCCTCCTCCTCCATCCCTCCTCCTCCATCCCTCCTCCTCCTCCTCCTGCGTCGCATCCTCGCTGCAGCAGCAGCAGCAGCAATGGAGAGATCGATACAGGAAGCCTCCTCCAGCTAAAAGGGGAGAGAGGAGAGCAGAGAATGAGCGCTGCCCATGCTGCTGCTGCTCCTGCTGCTGCTGCAGCTGCTGCTGCTGCTCTCAGTGCGGTCCACACGCTCACCCCGTCGCAGCCTCGAATCGATTGTGGCCGGGATGCGATGATTTAAGTCACCCCCCTCCCTCTCACCCCCCCTCCCCTCCCTCTCACCCCCCTCTCTCTAACCCCCCCTCCCTCTCACCCCCCCCCTTCCCTCTCACCCCCCCTCCCTCTCACCCCCCCCCTTCCCTCTCACCCCCCCCTCCCTCTCACCCCCCTCCCCTCCCTCTCACCCCCCTCTCTCTAACCCCCCTCCCTCTCACCCCCCCTCCCTCTCACCCCCCCCCTCCCTCTCACCCTCCTCCCGCTCACACCCCTCTCCCTCTAACCCCCAGTAGCCCCCACCCCGCCCCCGACATCACCCCTCCCCCCAGCCTCGACACTCTCTCAATGACTTTCTAACTGACTCAGTGACTGACTCAGTGGCTGTGTAACTGACTCAGTGACTGAGTAACTGACTCCGTGGCTGTGTAACTGACTCAGTGACTGACTCAGTGTCTGTGTAACTGACTCAGTGACTGTGTAACTGACTCAGTGGCTGACTCAGTGGCTGTGTAACTGACTCAGTGACTGAGTAACTGACTCCGTGGCTGTGTAACTGACTCAGTGACTGACTCAGTGTCTGTGTAACTGACTCAGTGACTGTGTAACTGACTCAGTGGCTGACTCAGTGGCTGTGTAACTGACTCAGTGACTGAGTAACTGACTCAGTGACTGAGTAACTGACTCAGTGACTGACTCAATGTCTGTGTAACTGACTCAGTGACTGTGTAACTGACTCAGTGACTGACTCAGTGGCTGTGTAACTGACTCAGTGACTGTGTAACTGACTCAGTGACTGACTCAGTGGCTGCGTAACTGACTCAGTGACTGTGTAACTGACTCAGTGACTGACTCAGTGGCTGTGTAACTGACTCAGTGACTGAGTAACTGACTCAGTGACTGAGTAACTGACTCAGTGACTGACTCAATGTCTGTGTAACTGACTCAGTGACTGTGTAACTGACTCAGTGGCTGACTCAGTGGCTGTGTAACTGACTCAGTGACTGAGTAACTGACTCAGTGACTGAGTAACTGACTCAGTGACTGACTCAATGTCTGTGTAACTGACTCAGTGACTGTGTAACTGACTCAGTGACTGACTCAATGTCTGTGTAACTGACTCAGTGACTGTGTAACTGACTCAGTGACTGACTCAGTGGCTGCGTAACTGACTCAGTGACTGTGTAACTGACTCAGTGACTGACTCAGTGGCTGTGTAACTGACTCAGTGACTGAGTAACTGACTCAGTGACTGTGTAACTGACTCAGTGACTGACTCAGTGGCTGTGTAACTGACTCAGTGACTGTGTAACTGACTTAGTGACTGTGTAACTGACTCAGTGACTGAGTAACTGACTCAGTGGCTGTGTAACTGACTTAGTGACTGTGTAACTGACTCAGTGGCTGTGTAACTGACTCAGTGGCTGTGCAACTGACTCAGTGACTGACTCAGTGGCTGTGTAACTGACTCAATGGCTGCGTAACTGACTCAGTGACTGACTCAGTAACTGACTCAGTGACTGTGTAACTGACTCAGTGGCTGTGTAACTGACTCAGTGGCTGTGTAACTGACTCAGTGACTGACTCAGTGACTGTGTAACTGACTCAGTGGCTGTGTAACTGAATCAGTGGCTGTGTAACTGAATCAGTGACTGACTCAGTGACTGTGTAACTGACTCAGTGGCTGTGTAACTGACTCAGTGACTGACTCAGTGGCTGTGTAACTGACTCAGTGGCTGTGTAACTGACTCAGTGGCTGTGTAACTGAATCAGTGACTGACTCAGTGGTTGTGTAACTGACTCAATAACTGACTCAGTGACTGTGTAACTGACTCAGTGGCTGTGTAACTGACTCAGTGACTGACTCAGTGACTGTGTAACTGACTCAGTGGCTGTGTAACTGAATCAGTGACTGACTCAGTGACTGTGTAACTGACTCAGTGGCTGTGTAACTGAACCGGTGGCTGCGTAACTGACTCAGTGGCTCTGTAACTGACTCAGTGACTGTGTAACTGACTCAGTAACTGACTCAGTGGCTGTGTAACTGACTCAGTGTCTGTGTAACCGACTCAGTGACTGTGTAACTGACTCAGTGGCTGTGTAACTGACTTAGTGACTGTGTAACTGACTCAGTGACTGACTCAGTGACTGTGTAACTGACTCAGTGACTGACTCAGTGACTGTGTAACTGACTCAGTGACTGACTCAGTGGCTGTGTAACTGACTCAGTGACTGACTCAGTGGCTGTGTAACTGACTTAGTGACTGTGTAACTGACTCAGTGACTGACTCAGTGACTGTGTAACTGACTCAGTTACTGACTCAGTGGCTGTGTAACTGACTCAGTGACTGACTCAGTGGCTGCATAACTGACTCAGTGACTGTGTAACTGACTCAGTGGCTGTGTAACTGACTTAGTGACTGTGTAACTGACTCAGTGACTGACTCAGTGACTGTGTAACTGACTCAGTGACTGTGTAACTGACTTAGTGACTGTGTAATTGACTCAGTGACTGACTCAGTGACTGTGTAACTGACTCAGTGACTCACTCAGTGGCTGTGTAACTGACTCAGTGACTGACTCAGTGACTGTGTAACTGACTGCCCGGCTGTCTGTCTGACTGTGTGGCTCTCTGTCTCTTCGTCTGACTGACTGCCCGGCTGTCTGTCTGACTCGTCGGCTTCGCTGACCGTGCCGTGGCAGCTCCTCCACCCCCCTCCACTCCACCCCCCTCCACCCCCCTCCCCTCCCCTCCACTCGCCGCTCGCTCGCCCTGTGAGCTGCTCACGGCGGCGCCCTTCGCGAGCCGCGTGCCCCGGCCTGGACCCCCTCCAGCACGGCGGACAGAGTCGAGGGCACCCCCCACCCCCAGCCCCACCACCACCACCCAGCCACCCCCCACTCACCACCCAGCCACCACCACCCAGCCACCACCACCCAGCCCCCACCACCCAGCCCCCACCACCCAGCCACCACCCAGCCACCACCCAGCCACCACCACCACCACTCAGCCACCACCCACCCCAGCACCACCACCACCACCACCCAGCCACCACCACCACCCAGCCACCCCCCACCCACCCCCAGCACCACCACCACCACCACTCAGCCACCACCCAGCCCCCACCACCCAGCCACCCCCCACCCACCCCCAGCACCACCTAGCCACCCAGCCCCCACCACCCAGCCCCCACCACCCAGCCACCACCACCCAGCCCCCACCACCCAGCCACCACCACCCAGCCCCCACCACCCAGCCACCCCCAGCACCACCACCACCCAGCCACCACCACCCAGCCCCCACCACCCAGCCCCCACCACCCAGCCCCTACCACCCAGCCACCACCACCCAGCCACCACCACCCGGCCCCCACCACCCAGCCCCCACCACCCAGCCACCACCACCCAGCCACCCCCAGCACCACCACCACCCAGCCACCACCACCCAGCCACCACCACCCAGCCCCCACCACCCAGCCACCCCCAGCACCACCACCACCCAGCCACCACCACCCAGCCACCACCACCCAGCCCCCACCACCCAGCCACCACCACCCAGCCACCCCCAGCACCACCACCACCCAGCCACCACCACCCAGCCACCCCCAGCACCACCACCACCCAGCAACCACCACCCAGCCACCACCACCCAGCCACCACCCACCCCAGCACCACCACCACTCAGCCACCACCACCAGCACCACCACAACCACCACTCAGCCACCACCACCCAGCCCCCACCACCACCACCCAGCCACGGGGAGGGCACGGCACTAGCTGGGATATTCGTGGATCGCCACTCACCCGCATCCCGATTTGAGGCTCCCCCCCCCACCTCGAGGTTATATACCCCTGGGCACACCGCCCCCCCCACCCACCCCCCACGGTCCCCCCCCCCCACCACTATCCCCACCGCAATTCCAAACCCTACCCGCCCTCCACTCACACGCGCACAGCCGCCAGTCCCATCATCTCACTCCACTCTCATTCCTCACCAGCCAACGGAACTCCCCACCATTTACACCCCCCACCTCTCCCCCCCACCTCCCCCCACCTCTCCCCCCCACCTCCCCCCACCTCTCCCCCCCACCTCCCCTGTCACGTGCGCGCATGATTTTGCGGAGCTGTGAAAGTGACAGGGGTGACGAGACTCACACTCACGCATACACTCACTCACTCATACACTCACTCACTCATACACTCACTCATACACTCACTCACTCATACTCACTCACTCATACACTCACTCACTCACACACTCACTCACTCACTCATACACTCACTCATACACTCACTCACTCATACTCACTCACTCATACACTCACTCACTCATACTTACTCACTCACTCATACACTCACTCACTCATACACTCACTCACTCATACTTACTCACTCACTCATACACTCACTCACTCACACACTCACTCACTCATACACTCACTCACTCATACTCACTCACTCATACACTCACTAACTCATACACCCATACACTCACTCATATACTCACTCACTTACACACTCACTCACTCATATACTCACTCATACACTCACTCACTCATACACTCACTCATACACTCACTCACTCACACACTCACTCACTCATACACTCACTCACTCATACACTCACTCATACACTCACTCACACACTCACTAACTCATACACTCACTCACTCATACACTCACTAACTCATACACTCACTCATACACTCACTCACTCATACTCACTCACTCATACACTCACTCACTCATACACTCACTCACTCACACACTCACTAACTCATACACTCACTCACTCATACACTCACTCACTCATACACTCACTCACTAACTCATACACTCACTCATACACTCACTCACTCATACTCACTCACTCATACACTCACTCACTCATACTCACTCACTCATACACTCACTCACTCATACTCACTCACTCATACACTCACTCACTCATACTCACTCACTCATACACTCACTCACTCATACACTCACTCACTCATACACTCACTCACTCATACACTCACTCACTCATACACTCACTCACTCATACACTCACTCACTCATACACTCACTCACTCATACACTCACTCACTCATACACTCACTCATACACTCACTCACTCATACACTCACTCACTCATACACTCACTCACTCATACACTCACTCATACACTCACTCACTCATACTCACTCACTCATACACTCACTCACTCATACTCACTCACTCATACACTCACTCACTCATACACTCACTCACTCATACACTCACTCATACACTCACTCACTCATACACTCACTCACTCATACACTCACTCACGTATACGCTGTCCATGCGGTAATTGTCACTGGGTGTTGGCCCTGAGCGGGAATCCAACTCGGGTAGGCCGGGAACACACTCACACCACCACCACCACCACGCACTCACCACCACCAACACCACCACTATCGCACTCACCACCACCAACACCACCACTATCGCACTCACCACCACCACCATCGCACTCACACCACCACCACCATCGCACTCACCACCACCACCACCATCGCACTCACCACCACCATCGCACTCACCACCACCACCATCGCACTCACCACCACCACCATCGCACTCACCAACACCAACACCATCGCACTCACCACCACCATCGCACTCACCACCACCACCATCGCACTCACCAACACCAACACCACCACCATCGCACTCACCACCACCACCATCGCACTCACCACCACCACCATCGCACTCACCACCATCACCATCGCACTCACCACCACCACCATCGCACTCACCACCACCATCACCACCATCGCACTCACCACCATCACCATCGCACTCACCACCACCATCACCACCATCGCACTCACCACCATCACCCCCCACGTGGCATCACCCCCCGCCCCCCGCACCTGCTCGCGCGCGTCACGTACTGCACGTGACATCCACCACGTGAGTGTGCACCTGTTAGGAACCACACACACACTGACACACACACACTGACACACACACACACTGACACACACACACACTGACACACACACACACTGACACACACACACTGACACACACACACTGACACACACACTGACACACACACACTGACACACACACTGACACACACACACTGACATACACACACACTGACATACACACACACTGACACACACACTGACACACACACACACTGACACACACACACTGACACACACACTGACACACACACACACTGACACACACACACACTGACACACACACTGACACACACACACACTGACACACACACACACTGACACACACACACACTGACACACACACACTGACACACACACACTGACACACACACTGACACACACACACTGACATACACACACACTGACATACACACACACTGACATACACACACACTGACACACACACACTGACACACACACTGACACACACACACTGACACACACACACACTGACATACACACACACTGACATACACACACACTGACACACACACTGACACACACACACACTGACACACACACACACTGACACACACACACACTGACACACACACACACTGACACACACACACTGACACACACACACTGACACACACACTGACACACACACACTGACATACACACACACTGACATACACACACACTGACACACACACTGACACACACACACACACTGACACACACACACTGACACACACACACACTGACACACACACACACTGACACACACACACACTGACACACACACACTGACACACACACACTGACACACACACTGACACACACACACTGACATACACACACACTGACATACACACACACTGACACACACACTGACACACACACACACTGACACACACACACTGACACACACACACTGACATACACACACACTGACACACACACACTGACACACACACTGACACACACACACTGACATACACACTGACACACACACACTGACATACACACACACTGACACACACACACTGACATACACACTGACACACACACAGTGACACACACACTGCCACTGACACACACACACACTGACACACACACTGACATACACAGACATACACACACTGACATACACACACTGACACACACTGACATACACACACTGACATACACACACTGACACACACACACATACTGACACTGACATACACACACACATTGATACATACACACACTAATATATACACACACTGATACATATACACACTCATACACATTGACACAATGACAAACACCCACTGACACACACACTGATATGGACACACTGACACACACACACCGACACACGGGCACACACACACTGACACACACTGACACACACACACTGACATACACACACTGACACACACCGACACACACCTATACTGACACACACACACTGACACACACACATACACACTGATGCATAAAACACACTGGCACACACAAAGACAAAGATCCCCCGTATAGCCTTAACAGACGGTTTGCAGCAAGTGCTCTTAGCGAGTAGCACCTATGAAGGCCGGCACGGTGCACAAGGGGGTGGGTCGTCACCACCACGCCCGACCGCCTTTGTCTCACTGACACACACACGCACTGATGCCATTGCACCACCACCGCCACCACCACTACCACCGCTACCACCGCTACCACCACCGCCACCACCACCACCACTACCGCCACCACCACCACCGCCACCACCACCACCACCACTACCGCCACCACTACCACCGCCACCACCACCACCACCACAACCAACACCACCACCGCCACCACCACCACCACCGCCACCACCACCACCACTACCGCCACCACCACCACCGCCACCACCACCACTACCGCCGCCACTACCACCGCCACCACCACCACCACCGCCACCACCACCACCACCACCGCCACCACCACCACCACCACCACCGCCACCACCACCTCAATATCACTGTAAACTATCACCTCGTGATAAGTACCATTAGCACCACCTCAACCACCATCACCACAGTGCAACCACCATCAACCACCACCAAATCGTAAAATCGCTGTTACCGCCTTAACCACCCATCACTGCAGCCACAGCGACCACCACCACGGACACCACCAGCGTGACCACAACAGCAGGAGCGTTACACCCACTCCTCATCCAGCACCATCACGATCGTCGTAGCAACCACCACCATTACCATCATCATCATCATCACAAACACATTTACCATTATCATAACCACCATCATTACCCATCATCATCATTACAACCACCATTACCATCATCATCACAACCACCGTTACCATCATCACAATCACCATTACCATCATCATCATCATAATCACAACCACAATTACCATCATCATCCCAACCACCATTACCATCATCATCATCGCAACCACATTTACCATTATCATAACCACCATCATTGGCCATCATCATAATCACAACCACCATTACCATCATAATCACAACCACAATTACCATCATCATCCCAACCACCATTACCATCATCACAATCACAACCACAATTACCATCATCATCACAACCACCATTTCCATCATCACAACCACCATTACCATCATCATCACAACCACCATAACCATCATCATCACCACCCCCACCGTCCCAACCAGCTCCACCAAATCCCCCCCCCCCATCCTCCTCCCCCCCACCCTCGTCGTCATTGAGCGCAAAGTGTCCCACGTGACCTCCGAGCAACGCTGAGCGCGCATTAGGGGGCTCAGCGCCCCCCCCCCCCTCATTCCCCTTCCCCCCTCCCCTCTACGCCCCATGCGCTATTCACGGTGGGCAGGGAGTAAAGGGGTGAGGGTTGACAGGGGGGGGGTGGGGGAGAGGGGGGGGGGAATTCACCTCCACCCCCTCCCCGTGATAAAAGCCTTACACCGGATGCTCTCCCAATGCACCCCCTCCCCCCACTCCCCATATGCCCCCTCCCCCAATGCCTCCTCCTCCCCCCACTTCCCATATGCCCCCCCCCCGCCGCCCCCACCCCTCCCACCCTCGTCTCACTGAGCCCCCAACCGATGTCTAAGCCGTGTGGCCGGCACTGGGAAGACAAAGGCGGCCGGGTGGGGTGCCGGAATAGGGAGCTTGCTACGTATTCGAACCGGTGGAGGGTGGCGCTGAGGCCCTACGCTTCCATGCCGAGCCCACCGGCACGCCGAGACATGCCAATCAATACCCGAAGATCGAACCATCTTCTATTGCAGGTTCAGCAGCGTCGCTCACCAATGAATGACACCCGCGGCAGGCCCAGGGAGCGTCTAACACAGCGCTAACCACTGCGCCACCGCCCCCCCCTCCCCCCCCGCGTTTCAAATATAACTATTTGAAAACTAAACTATATTTTTATTTTATTTTACCAGGTAAAGGCCCACTGAGAAATTTAGTAGCTTATTTTCACAAGCGACCTGGCGATCGCAAATGATAGCTCGACGAAGTGGCTTATCATCATCAGCGTCATCAGCCCCAGATACGGCCTAGCAGCAGCCAAACACTCTAAGTGTGTGTGGTGGATTCTAGATCGGAGGACCCGGAGGAAAATCCACGCGACCACGGAGAGAGAGACACGCCGAAGACTCCAACTATACAGCAGCAGACGTCAGGGTCAGGATCGAACCCACGACCTTCTGTAGACCAGGCGAAGTAATTCACATCTCCTAGCCACCGTGATGATGATGAGAGAGAGACACGCAAACTTCAAATATACAGCAGCAGTCGTCAGGGTCGGGATCGAACCCACGACCTCCTGTACACCAGGCGAGGTAGTTAACATCTCCTAGCCACCGTGATGATGATGAGAGAGAGACACGCAAACGCCAAATATACAGCAGCCGTCGTCAGGGTCGGGATCGAACCCACGACCTCCTGTATACCAGGCGAGGTAGTTAACATCTCCTAGCCACCGTGATGACGATGAGAGAGAGCGACACGCAAACTCCAAATATACAGCAGCAGGCGTCAGGGTCGGGATCGAACCCACGACCTCCTGTACACCAGGCGAGGTAGTTAACATCTCCTAGCCAACGTGATGATGATGAGAGAGAGACACGCAAACTCCAAATATACAGCAGCAGGCGTCAGGATCGAGATCGAACCCACGACCTCCTGTATACCAGGCGAGGTAGTTAACATCTGGCCACCGCGGCCCACATCAGTAGCATCAGCAGCAGCATGATCATCAGCATCAGCATGACCATCAGCAGCATCAGCATCAGCACCCGTTTGCTTGGTGTTTTACTCAAGCAAACTCTGGACCGGTTTCGTTCTTCTGGGTCTCATCAGCATTAACACGAACTGCTGCTGCAGCTGCAGCTGTCGCGAACAGCCCTTCGTGTGTCTACACGTGTGTGCATGTTAAACTTCTTTCTCACCGTACGTGGGGGAAGAGCCACCAACACTAAACACAACAAAAAGCAGTGCTAAAGAAATTAGTTCGTCAATCTAGATGATGACGACGATGACGATTTAAAAGTGGCGCAGCTCCGAGTGGCTACCTGTCGTCGCAAGGAAAGAGCGCGTTCCAGACGGCCGCAGCATCGCCGTCTGAAAGCGCCGCGCGATGACGAGGTGACCGCCACCACCGCCATCGTCTCTGTTCGATAGTTCGCAGCCAAACACCGCTGCTGCTGCTGCTTCTGCAGCTGCTGCTGCTTCTGCAGCTGCTGCTGCTTCTGCAGCTGCTGCTGCTGCTTCTGCAGCTGCTGCTGCTTCTGCAGCTGCTGCTGCTGCTGCTGCTTCTGCAGCTGCTGCTGCTTCTGCAGCTGCTGCTGCTTCTGCAGCTGCTGCTGCTTCTGCAGCTGCTGCTGCTGCTGCTGCTTCTGCAGCTGCTGCTGCTGCTTCTGCAGCTGTTGCTGCTTCTGCAGCTGCTGCTGCTGCTTCTGCAGCTGCTGCTGCTTCTGCAGCTGCTGCTGCTGCTTCTGCAGCTGCTGCTTCTGCAGCTGCTGCTTCTGCTGCTGCAGCTGCAGCTGCTGCTGCTTCTGCAGCTGCTGCTGCTTCTGCAGCTGCTGCTGCTGCTTCTGCAGCTGCTGCTTCTGCAGCTGCTGCTTCTGCTGCTGCAGCTGCAGCTGCTGCTGTGAGGATGACCAGCGGAGTGTCGCCTTGATGATGGTGCATAGCTTCTCGACAAGGGCAGCGATGTGTTGGGGTTTTTTTGCGATGGTGTCGTTGGTTGATTGATTGATTAATGGCGAGTTCGCTTCATTGATTGGGCGACGCGCTCATCGATGGTGATGGCTGAGCCTGTGATGTACTTCCAACATCGATCGAATCTCGATGGCGTTATTGATCTCGCGATCGGCCTATCAGCGGCGTGATGGGCGTGCCGATGTGATGCGTGTGCATGATGATCGGGATGATGTCGAAGAGGTGGTTGCCCTCTGGACAAACTCTACCCCGCCGTATGAATGTCCAATTTCCACCGCGACCCTCACCGGGACAGGCGGAGCGAGAAACGAAACGAACGGAGGGACATTTCGACTCGACTTCTACGCGTAAGAGGTGATCGCGGATGACGTCACGCTCCAGTTCACGATCATCGCGATCATCCAGAGACCCTGGCATCTCCATACACCCCCCCCCCGCCACTCCTGGATAAATGACTCAAAATCAGCCAAAAACTCAATTAGGCGCAGCGCCTGCAACGTCCCTCTCACGCGACTGCTGGTGGGTGGGCCCCCCCCCCCTCCCGCTACAACAGCCCCCCCCCGGCTATAGTAGACAGCCCCCCCCAACCCGTCCCCACCCTTGTCCAATACTGCTGCCTGTTCACCAGCCTTGGCTGACTGCTGCTGCTGCTGATGATGAGACACTGCATGTCAAAGCATTGGGTCAAGCAAAGGCTGACTGCTGCTGCTGCTGATGATGAGACACTGCATGTCAAAGCCAACCCTTGCCGTATACACATCTGGGCAGTTCACCAGCCTTGGCTGAAGCGAACTTTGCTCTGCTGATGAGAGACTGAATGTCGAAACCACTGCGGTGGTGGGTTTTTTGTTGTTATATTTTTAGTCGACTCAATCTTGAGTGAGCAAGTGCCTGGTGCGGTGAGGCAACATCGGCACTGGGGAGACAAAGGCGGCCGGGCGTGGTGCTGACCACCCACGACCCCATTCGTGTGCGGTGCCGTCGTATGCGCTGGTCGCTAGCGGCACTTGCCCCCAACAGTCTGTTAAAGGCTACACGGGGGGCCTTTGCCTTTGCGCGTTACGATAAGTGGATGCCGGGGCATATACTGTTACTCATATCCACGTGTGCACGCGTAAGTGCACTTAGTGTGTGTAAGTTCGTGTGTGTGTTATTGCGTGGGGAGCGGTGGCGCAGTGGTTAGCGCGCCGTGCTACGAACCCGGCGACCCGAGTCCGATTCCCGCTCGCGGCCAACACCACCGGTGACGATTATCTGAACCGCGTCCCGGGCTCCCCCTAGGTCGACTCAGCCTGAAATGAGTACCTGGTGCAGTGTGTAAACATCGCCAACTAGGGAGACAAATGCGGTCGGGCGTGGTGCTGGTCACCCACCCCCTCGTGTGTGCTCGCTAACAGCACTTGCCCCAACAGTCTGTTAAGGTTTCACGGGGGATCTTTGTCTCTGTGAGTGACAGCACGTGTGTGTGTGTGTACACGTGTGTGTGTGAGTGTCTTTGACACCATGAGTGTCACACCAGGAGTGTGAGTGACAACAGCACAAGAGTGAATGAGGGTGAGTGATGGTGTGTACACGTGTGTGTACACACGTGTGTGTGTGCGCACACGTGTGTGTGTACACGTGTGTGTCTTTGACACCATGAGTGTCACACCAGGAGTGTGAGTGACAACAGCACAAGAGTGAATGAGGGTGAGTGATGGTGTGTACACGTGTGTGTGTACACGTGTGTGTGTACACGCGTGTGTGTGTGTACATACGTGCAGTGTCGCACTGGCAGTCCTCAGGCAGCAGTGAAGACCTTGACCGCTCCTCGCCCGCGCGCGTCGCCCCGGGGTCCACCGATCTCCGGGCGTGCCAGGCCAAGTCGTCCACTCCAGCGCCGGCGGTGTTGATCCAGGGACTCGGTCCCAGCAGCTTGGAACTTCGCTCCCTCCCTCCCTCTCTCTTCCCCCATCTCCGTGTCTCTCTCTAGTCTTGTCTCTCTGCGTCTCTCCCATCTCTTCCCCCATCTCCGTGTCTCTCTCTGTCTCTCTGCGTCACTCCCATCTCTTCCCCCATCTCCGTGTCTCTCTCTGTCTCTCTGCGTCACTCTCATCTCTTCCCCCATCTCCGTGCCTCTCGCCTCTGCACGGCACCCTCGTGTTCACCTTCTGAAGCGCTCGCTCGTCACCGTGGCGTGCGCGATGACCACCACCACCACCACGTGACTTTTATTTTGTGTTGTGCGCGGTGCTTGCAGCGCCACAGCGCGTGGATTTGTAGCGTTTATTTTCATTTGTGTTGCTGGTGACTTTGTGTATTTCGAATCGAAATCGCCTCCAATGCTGTTGTTGCTGGCGGCAATAAAAGTTGTTTAAAAGTAAAAAAAAGTCTGTCTGTATCTCTCTCTATCTGCCTCTCTCTCTCAGCGAGACGCACCCCAACGAGACGATATTAATCACGCGGCGTGAATTCCGTGAGTCTCCATCGACTCTCTCGCTCTCTCTCTCTCGGTCTCTTCTGCCGCTGCTACGAAGCGTGCGGAGAGGCTCTCTCGCACCCCCCGCCCTCCATGGGACAGCAGACGGAGGAAGAGCCAGTGGACGAGGAGGAGGAGGAAGAGGAAGAGGAGGAAGAGGTGGAAGAGGAGGATGAGGAAGAGAGGGATGAGGAGACGGAGGAGTTCCGGCTGAGTCTTGGGCTGAGTTTGAAATGGGCGCGCTCCCTCTCGCTCTCTCTCTCGCTCTCTCTCGCGCTCTCTCCTCCTCCTCACCTGCTCCACCACCAATCATCATCGTCGCCGCCGCTGATACTGAGACGTCGGCCCCCCCCATAATTGCTTCCCCTCTCTCTCTCTCTTTCCCTGCTCCAATTCGCCCACCCCCGCCCCCTCCCCGTTCCATCTCATCTCTTCCGATCCACACACACACTCGCGCAACGCAACGCGCCCGAGCGACGAGTTGCGTGCAACTTTGTCGCGTGCAACTCAGCCGCACGCAACTCTGTCGCATGCAACGCAGTCGCCTGCTTCTACGTATATATGTGCACACACACGCGCACACACACACGCGCACACACACACACGCGTGTGTGTGTGCGTGTGTGTGTGTGGAAGACTCCCCTCCACCAGGAGTGGCGCACACTATTCATGTTTTCATCCTCGGTGCGCCGAGACGTCCGGAGGACGTTTCCAGCAACGTTGTTTTTTGTTGTTGTTGTTGTTGACTCGTCGTGGTGGTGGTGGTGTTGATGTTGCTGACTATTGTTCGTTTGATGCCGTCATCGGTGAGATGCCCACCCAGGCCCTCGTCCGCCCGTGTCCCGTTATATAAGCACGTGGAGAGAGACAGATAGAGACACAGAGAGACAGAGAGAGACACAGAGAGACAGAGAGAGACACAGAGAGACAGAGAGAGAGAGAGCGAGGGCAGATGGGGGAGGGAGATGGAGGGAGACGCGGCGCTCACAACAGAGAGAGAGAGAGACGCCTTTAGCACGCGTTGCTATAGCCGCCTTGTTGTTATTGTTGCTGTTGCTGGTTGTTGTTATTGTTGTGGTGGTTGACCATCTTTTCTTCCTCGGGTTCAGAGTCTCGGCTGCGTGATGATGAAGATCACAATGACGACGACGACGACGATGTAGTCGTGCTGGTTGGCTGGGAGGTCTTTAACCCTCTCGCTTCGGGGAGATCTCTCCCGCAGGAGGACACACAAGTTCACACTCTACCCCGGGGGCCGCGTTCGTCGTGAACCAGCCGTCGACGGTCGGAGCCGAGTTCGAGCGGCCACGTGTGGCCGAGGAGGACGTCACGGCACGGGCCGCTTGACGGGGGCACGGAACCCGTCCCATGGGTAACGAGTTCGTCCCGCGGCGATGCCGCGAGTTCTCACCACGGGGTTCAGAGAGGACCCCCCACCCACCCACCCACCCCCCTCCACTCCCCGCCACGGATGCCGGCGGCTACAGCCACGGTGCGTGGTCGAGACAGCAGCAGGCAGCAGCAGCAGCGGCACCACCACCACTGCAAGCCACAGCCCACGATGAGCGCACGTGCGTTCCAGGAGTGGTTCTGGCCGTCGATGAGAGAGTGAGGAGGCTGAGCCGGCCACGATAATCACGCGGAACGGGCGAGGCTCCTGAAAGAGCAACGCGAGAAGAAGCAGCAGCAGCCGCAGCAGCAACAGCGGCAGCCGCAGCCGCAGCAGCAGGCGGCTCGGGCAGAGCCCCGTGGCCACGCGAGCACCACGCGCTCGGTGTGGTGTGTGCCCCGTGTGTACAGCAGGCTCCAGCATGCCGCTTATATACAGCACAGCCGGCCAGACTGACAGAGGCGGCGGTGGTGGTGTCTCCCATCGCTACCCCCCCCCCAACCCACATCAGCCACCACCCGGCCTCCCTCCCCGCAGCTCCCCCCCCCCCATCATCAGCACCCCTCCCACCCCATCTTCATCATCCCCGCACGCCAGCATGGGATGCCCGCTCTCCACCCCCCCCCTCCTCCATCACTTGGCAGCACAGACGAGGAGGAAGAGGAGGAGGATGCGAGTCGGTGGAGGAGGAGGAGGTGTTGGGAATGAGAGACATGAGCAGAGGGTTATATGGGTGGGCCGCGCGTGGCGAGATGGCTGGGTGGGTGGGTGGTGGTGCAGCAGTAGCCGGGATGGGTGGGTGGGTGGGGGTGAGTGCATGGCATGGAGTGGCAGAGTGGGTGGTGGTGGTGTGTGGGGGGTGGGGGCTGGTAGGGGGATAGAGGGGGGGAGAGAGGGGGGGAGGGGGAGGAGGCCACTATATTAAGATCGGAATGCGAACACCGCAATACAGTGGCAGGCGCGTGACAGCACGGACTGCGTGGAAGGGGTCATGGAGTAGGACAAGAGGAGGAGGAGGAGGGAGGGTGGGGGTCAAATGAATAGGACAGGAGTTTGGTGGTGGGGGGCAGGTGGGGGGGGGGGCTGGGTGAGTGTGGGGGGGGGGTGTCGCTCTGCTTGGCTCTTGGCGGGTCCGTGCCGGCCTCTCCATGTTTAGTCAACGGTGGCAAAAAATAGCGCGCGGTGCCTGCTGGGGGTGGGGGTGGGTGGGGGGTGAACAGCTGATGGGGGGGAGGGGGAGAGTGGGGGGCGGGGGGGGGGGCTATGCAATCCGCCCGCGCGTGTGTGTGTGTCTGTGTGTGTGTAATGTGTGCTGTGTGTGTGTCTGTGCAGCAGTGATGTGTGTGTGTGCTGTGTGTATTGTGTGCGTGGTGTGCGTGTGTGTCTGTGTGTAATGTGCGCGTGTGTGTGTGTGTCTGTGTGTGATGTGCGCGTGTGTGTGTGTCTGTCTGTGTGTAATGTGCGTGTGTGTCTGTGTGTAATGTGCGTGTGTGTCTGTGTGTAATGTGCGCGTGTGTGTATTGTGCGTGTGTGTGTAATGTGTGTGTGTGCTGTGTGTGTGTGTGCAGCAGTGATGTGTGTGTGTGTGCTGTGTGTATTGTGTGCGTGGTGTGTGTGTGTCTGTGTGTGATGTGCGCGTGTGTGTGTGTGCTGTGTGTATTGTGCGCGTGTGTGTGTATTGTGCGTGTGTGTGTGATGTGTGTGTGTGCTGTGTGTGTGTGTGTAGCAGTGATGTGTGTGTGCTGTGTGTATTGTGTGTGTGGTGTGTGTGTCTGTGTTTAATGTGCGCGCGTGTGTGTCTGTGTGCATTAATGTGCGCGCGTGTGTGTGTATCTGTGTGTAATGTGCGTGTGTGTGTGTCTGTGTGTAATGTGCGTGTGTGTGTAATGTGCGTGTGTGTGTAATGTGCGCATGTGCTGTGTGTAATGTGCGCGCGTGTTTGTGTGTCTGTGTGTAATGTGCGTGTGTGTGTGTAATGTGCGTGTGTGAGTGTGTGTGTCTGTGTGTAATGTGCGTGTGTGTGTCTGTGTGTAATGTGCGTGTGTGTGTGTAATGTGCGTGTGTGAGTGTGTGTGTCTGTGTGTAATGTGCGTGTGTGTGTCTGTGTGTAATGTGCGTGTGTGTGTGTAATGTGCGTGTGTGAGTGTGTGTGTCTGTGTGTAATGTGCGCGCGTGTGTGTGTGTAATGTGTGTGTGTCTGTGTGTAATGTGCGCGCGTGTGTGTGTGTAATGTGCGCGTGTGTGTGTGTCTGTGTGTAATGTGCGTGTGTCTGTGTGTAATGTGCGCGCGTGTGTGTGTGTAATGTGCGTGTGTGAGTGTGTGTGTCTGTGTGTAATGTGCGTGTGTGTGTCTGTGTGTAATGTGCGCGTGTATGTGTGTGCAATGTGCGCGTTTGTGTGTGTAATGTGCGTGTGTGTGTAATGTGCGCGTGCGTGTGTGTCTGTGTGTAATGTGCGCGTGTGTGTCTGTGTGTAATGTGCGCGTGTGTGTCTGTGTGTAATGTGCGCGTGTGTGCATGTGTCTGTGTGTATTTTGCGCGCGCGTGTGTGTGTGTGTAATGTGCGTGTGTGTATGTCTGTGTGTAATGTGCGCGTGTGTTTTGCGCGCGTGTGTGTGTGTGTGTAATGTGCGCGTGTGTGTGTGTCTATGTGTATTGTGCGCGTGTGTGTGTGTGTGTAATGTGCGCGTGCGTGTGTGTCTGTGTGTAATGTGCGCGTGTGTGTCTGTGTGTAATGTGCGCGTGTGTGTGTGTGTGTAATGTGCGCGTGTGTGTGTCTGTGTGTAATGTGCGCGTGTGTGTGTGTGTGTCTATGTGTATTGTGCGCGTGTGTGTGTCTGTGTGTAATGTGCGCGTGTGTGTGTGTCTATGTGTATTGTGCGCGTGTGTGTGTCTGTGTGTAATGTGCGCGTGTGTGTGTCTGTGTGTAATGTGCGTGTGTGTGTGTCTGTGTGTAATGTGCGCGTGTGTGTGTGTCTGTGTGTATTGTGCGCGTGTGTGTGTCTGTGTGTAATGTGCGCGTGTGTGTCTGTGTGTAATGCGCGTGTGTGTGTGTCTATGTGTATTGTGCGCGTGTGTGTGTCTGTGTGTAATGTGCGCGTGTGTGTGTGTGTCTGTGTGTAATGTGCGTGTGTGTGTGTCTGTGTGTATTGTGCGCGTGTGTGTGTCTGTGTGTAATGTGCGCGTGTGTGTGTCTGTGTGTAATGTGCGTGTGTGTGTGTCTGTGTGTATTGTGCGCGTGTGTGTGTGTGTCTGTGTGTAATGCGCGTGTGTGTGTGTCTATGTGTATTGTGCGCGTGTGTGTGTCTGTGTGTAATGTGCGCGTGTGTGTGTGTGTCTGTGTGTAATGTGCGTGTGTGTGTGTCTGTGTGTATTGTGCGCGTGTGTGTGTCTGTGTGTATTGTGCGCTTGTGTGTGTCTGTGTGTAATGTGCGCGTGTGTCTGTGTCTGTGTGTTTTGTGCGCGTGTGTGTGTGTAATGTGCGCGTGTGTCTGTGTCTGTGTGTAATGTGCGCGTGTGTGTCTGTGTGTAATGTGCGCGTGGGTGTGTGTAATGTGCGCGTGTGTGTCTGTGTGTAATGTGCGCGTGTGTGTGTGTGTGTATTGTGCGTGTGTGTGTTTATGTGTGTAATGTGCGCGTGTGTGTGTCTGTGTGTAATGTGCGTGTGTGTGTGTGTGTATTGTGCGCGTGTGTGTTTATGTGTGTAATGTGCGCGTGTGTGTCTGTGTGTAATGTGCGCGTGGGTGTGTGTAATGTGCGCGTGTGTGTCTGTGTGTAATGTGCGTGTGTGTGTGTCTGTGTGTATTGTGCGCGTGTGTGTGTCTGTGTGTATTGTGCGCTTGTGTGTGTCTGTGTGTAATGTGCGCGTGTGTCTGTGTCTGTGTGTTTTGTGCGCGTGTGTGTGTGTAATGTGCGCGTGTGTCTGTGTCTGTGTGTAATGTGCGCGTGTGTGTCTGTGTGTAATGTGCGCGTGTGTGTGTGTAATGTGCGCGTGTGTGTCTGTGTGTAATGTGCGCGTGTGTGTGTGTGTGTATTGTGCGTGTGTGTGTTTATGTGTGTAATGTGCGCGTGTGTGTGTCTGTGTGTAATGTGCGTGTGTGTGTCTGTGTGTATTGTGCGCGTGTGTGTTTATGTGTGTAATGTGCGCGTGTGTGTCTGTGTGTAATGTGCGCGTGTGTGTCTGTGTGTAATGTGCGTGTGTGTGTGCGTAATGTGCATGTGTGTGTGTGTCTGTGTGTATTGTGCGCGTGTGTGTTTATGTGTGTAATGTGTGCGTGTCTGTGTGTAATGTGCGCGTGTGTGTCTGTGTGTAATGTGTGCGTGTCTGTGTGTAATGTGCGCGTGTGTGTCTGTGTGTAATGTGTGCGTGTCTGTGTGTAATGTGCGCGTGTGTGTCTGTGTGTAATGTGCGCGTGTGTGTGTGTCTGTGTGTAATGTGCGTGTGTGTGTGCGTAATGTGCATGTGTGTGTGTGTCTGTGTGTATTGTGCGCGTGTGTGTCTGTGTGTAATGTGCGTGTGTGTCTGTGTGTAATGTGCGTGTGTGTGTGTCTGTGTGTATTGTGCGCGTGTGTGCATGTCTGTGTGTAATGTGCGTGTGTGTGTGTGTCTGTGTGTATTGTGCGTGTGTGTCTGTGTGTATTGTGCGCGTGTGTGTGCGTACTGTGTATGTGTGTGCTGTGTGTGTGTGTGCAGCAGTGATGTGTGTGTGTGCTGTGAGTGTACTGTGTGTGTGCGTATTGTGTGTGTGTCTGTGTGTAATGTGCGCGTGTGTGTGTGTCTGTGTGTATTGTGCGCGTGTGTAATGTGCGTGTGTGTGTGTATGTACCAGTGGTGTGTGTGTATGTACCAGTGGTGTGTGTGTGTCTACCAGTGGTGTGTGTGTGTACCAGTGGTGTGTGTATTATCAGTGGTGTGTGTGTATGTGTAATAAAGGACTCGATCCTGGGTCTGTCTCCGTTGTCCTTTAATCGGGTTCTTACACTTGTCCCACACGGCCCTCGCTCAGAGCTCTCCCCTTGGCAGCTCCATAGCTGCCCTCGCTCCCGTAGCCTCCACACCTCTGCAACTCCGCTGCAGATCCCCTGTGCAGTCCTCCGGCTGCCCTCACTGCAGCTCCACCGCTGCCCGTCGTTCCTCCGCGCTTGGTCACCGCTGGCCGACGGTGCCAAGTCTTACTCTGCGTGTGTGTGGCGATCTCGCCACTCCTCGACCTCCGCCCTGCGTGGCCTCACTCTAACTCTATCTCTCACACTCCCCCGTCTCTTCCGGTATCTCTCCCTTAAGACCTCACCCCTCTCTCCCACGTGACCTAACTCCTCCCCCCCATGACGTCATATCCGCGAGGCCGTTTACGCCCGCATTACACCACCCTCCCCCGTAGAGAAAATCCAGCCGACCTCGGCTGAACAATAACGAGACAAGTAATGCGAGCGAACACAACCATCACACATTCAAGGACAACGAAGCATACAATAAATATAACAACAACACAACAGTAAAATTCAACGAAATGTAAGGGACTTTGAGCGCGTTCGGGTCGCCGGTCTGTCCCGGACGGGCGGCGGCCCTCCTGCAGACCGGGAACGTGACGGGGTTTTAGGAGCGACAGGATGAAGTCCTCCTGTCGCTATTGGAGGCCCGTCAACGTCCCGGTCCCGTGTCCCTGAAGGCCCAGCGTCGGGGGTGCGTCGCGATCGTGTCTGCGACGGGATCGGAAGGGCGGCGGGGCTCGGAGTCCCCGCAGCCGTGGTAGGCACACCCCGAGCAGAGTCTCCTGTCTCCAGCAATGTCACGGCCGGCTTGTCTGTAAAAGGCACAACAGGCGCGCTTGCAAGGTCAACAGGCACAGGCAAGGATGAGTCGGCAGCCACAGACCCTGGCAAGGCAACATCGGGAGATGACGCATCGTCTCGAGGGGCCACGTATGGTTTCAAGCGCGACGTGTGAACGTACCAACGCAGAGATCCAAACCGAACACGCGCAGACTGTGGGTTGGGAACCTCGATGAGGCGGACCGGCCCTTGCCATGGTTTGTGTAATTTAGGAGAGGTACTTGGCCGCACCTGCGGGCAATGGAGCCAGGCCATGTCCCCCACCTTCCAGGGGCACTCCCCCTTCGAGCGTCGAGCACACCGCTCGTTCCGGGCCTGGGCTTTGGCAGTAGCCATGCGGGCCCCCTCCCGTGCCTCAGTAACACGGCGAACGGTATCCCGAATGTAATCAGGAAGAGGCTTAGCAGGTCCCCTCACTCCAGTTCCTAACTGCACATCCATTGGCGGCACGTTCTCGCCACCGTACATAAGGAAAAACGGCGAATATCCTGTAGCCGCATGCGGCGTCATTCGGTATGCCGAAAGTACCCCAGGGATATGCAAATCCCAATCCGATTGTTTTTCACTCACGGTGTGACACAACATGGCGGACAATGTCCGATTTAGCCGTTCGACCATACCATCCGTTTGCGGATGGTAGGGAGATGTCCGTATCTTTTTAGTTCCAAGAGCTGCGCACACCTCCCCCAACAATTTAGAAGAAAAATTACGGCCTTGGTCTGTGAGGAGCCTCTCCGGCGCCCCCTTGTCCATAACGTACCCGAATAGAAAGGCGTCTGTGATAGACGCCGCTGACTGGTCAGGCAAAGGCCAGGCCATCGGCCAGCAGGAGAGATACTCCACCCCAACTAGCAAGTATTTATTTCCCTTAGCGGATGGCGGGAAGGGTCCCAAAATGTCCAACGCCACCAATTCGTTAACTCTAGACACCTGAATAGACTGTATGGGCGGCACATATGGTTGCGCGAACGTGACCGACGACATCCGTTGTCATGCCGTGCCAAAAATAGTCTCGCTGCAGCGTCAATAGGGTCTTCTGCACCCCCAGATGTAAAAGCGTGTCCCCATGCAGAGTCCTAATCAACTCGTACCGCAAGGATGCTGGTACAACCAGACGCCAGCGTTCCTGTAACCCTTCCCTCCACATCAGCAGACCATCGCGGAGAGCGGTTTCCGGCATACCCCCCGTACCCAGTCCCCCACTCTTCTTCGCAGTCCGATTCCATAACGAGACCAATGAACCATCCAACATTTGTTCCCGAATCCACACAGCCCTTGGAAGATTCAAAATCCCATCAGCCGGTCCCGGCTGCTTTGGAGCTTCAGGCACTTCGACCGCCAAGGCAACAGGCTGAGGGGGTTGCTGAATCGGCGCACATCTATGCGTCCCCGACGCGCACGCGCAAGGGGATCGCTGCGGCAACCTAGAAAGCGCGTCCGCATTCGCGTGACGCACCCCGTTCCGATGGTGAATTTGGAAGGAAAATTCTTGCAGCGTGTCCAACCACCGCGCCAACTGGCCGGATGGTTGGTCCATCTTAAGAGCATACTGCAAGGCCGCATGATCCGTGCGGACAATAAACTAACGACCGTAGAGATACGGTCGAAATTGGCGGAGAAAGAAAACAATAGCCAAAAGTTCCCTGCGTGTGATGCAGTAGCGAGTTTCTGCGGGAGACAAAACCCGGCTACCATACGCCACCACGCGTTCCACACCACCTTTTGATTGAGACAACACGGCCCCAATGCCCGTGTCACTCGCATCCGTATCCAGAATGAAGGGGTGATCGAAATCAGGATAATCTAACGTCGGTGCCGTAGCCAGTCGATCGCGCAGGCCCTGAAACGCCGCCTCTTCCGGCGGTCCCCAAGCAAATTTCCTTCCTTTACCCGTATGGAGGTGCAAGGGCCTCGCGATCATTGCAAAATCCGGAACAAACCTCCGATAGTATGAGGCAAACCCCAAAAAGCGACGTACATCCCCCACCGTGGCCGGGGTTGGCCAGTCACGGACGCATGCTGTCTTGTCCGGATCCGTGGCCACCCCGTCCGCACTTACGATATGCCCCAAATAGCGCACAGACCGTTGCAGTAGGTGACATTTCTTAGGCTTACATTTCAAATTTGCGGAACGCATCCTGGCGAACACCGCCTCCAACCGCAGTAAATGCTCATCAAATGTGCGGCTGAAGACGATAATATCATCTAAATATATCAGACATGTCTCCCACTGCAACCCCGTTAATACCAACTCCATCAACCTTTGAAATGTGGCAGGGGCAGCATTAAGCCCCATCGGAAGACAATTAAATTGGAATAACCCCTGCGGCGTACGGAAAGCAGTCTTCTCCCGCGAGGGCTCGTCAAGGGGAAGCTGCCAGAATCCCGAAGAGAGATCTAGCGTTGAAAAGAACTTCGCCCCCGACAAGGCATCGAGGGAGTCGTCCATACGCGGCAGGGGGTACGCATCTGCCACAGACACTTTATTCAATTTCCGAAAGTCGACACAAAATCGCAATTTGCCATCCTTCTTTTTAACCAAAACAACAGGCGCGCCCCATGGGCTGTTAGATGGAGATATTATGTCCGCAGCCAACATGTCATCCACTGCCCCTCGAACCTGATCTCGCTCCGCCGGACTCATCCGATGCGAGTTCAACCGAATAGGGGCAGCGTCCCCTGTGTCAATATGATGGTAAAGCAACGAGGTGCGTCTCAAGTCCAAATCGTCGGAGCTAAACACATCAGAATAACTCAACAATAATTTACGAAGCGCACAACGTTGTTCAACGGAAAGGGAAGAATTTTCCCCACACAATTCGGCGATCCAGCGATTATCAGCGGCACCAGGACCTGAAACACCACCAACAACGACCTGGCTGCCCAGATGATCTTGTGCCGTAAACGCCGTAGTGGCATGTGCCACAACCGTACCAGCCGGCACACACACATTTTCGGTACTTGCATTAAGCACCTGCAGAAACGGCTGCTGGTCAGGCCGGACAATAGTTTGCGCCTCAACGAGCGCCGCTCTGCCCGTTATAGTGGCGGACGGCGACAGCAAAATCCTAATTGCACCCTGACGACCAGGTACAGGCTTCCGATATCGCAAGGGGATAAGCATCTGTGAGCCAGGTGGAATATCAACAGATACCTCGGACAGCGCCTGCACCTGAGCGACCGGAGCAGGTCGCCCCCAGGGTGATGGTAGAAATGTAATTTTTCGCCCACCCGGTAATTCAATGCAGTTTTGATTAATTCGAATTAGAATTGGCATCTTGGCCAGGAAGTCAGTTCCCAACAAGCAAGGAACCGCGAGGGACCTCGAAATTAACACAATTCCCGAGGCCGACACTCCCCCGATAGATATTGTAGCGTCCACCTGGCCCACAATGCCCATGCTACCCCCGTTGGCAGCGACGCAGGAATCGTAAACCGGACGCACGGCCTCAGGTGGGATGTTCAACAGATGGAAAATGACATCCGATATAATGGTCGCGGACGCCCCTGAATCCACTAACACACGTACGTCCACCCCTTGCATAGAACCAGGTACAGTGGACGAACCAGTAGCGGCCGCGACGACCCGCCGTGCCAATTTACGCCACTGCGTTACCGAGCGACGTGGCCCAGTCGATGGCCTCCCCCCGTTATTAACAACACCCGGATCGCACGACAACGGTGATGAGTGAGGTGTCAAGCCTTGCCGGGTGTCTGGTGCGCACCGACTTGCCTGTCCTGGAGGATCCTTCCGTGGCACGTCCGCTGACGAGGCCTCCTGCTGGGGCGGACCTGGGACGCAGGCCCAGCAGTCCCTGGCGTAATGGCCTTTACGGCCGCAGCGGAAGCAGTCGATGTTGTTGCGCCGCGCCGCAGGCACCCCGTCCCGACGCTCCCGTGGTGGTGGCGCAGATCGCGGCCCCGGCGTACTGCGGGCCGACCACTGAGCAGAGGCGGCTGTCAGCTCCTGCGGGCCCCCCCCGTCAGGAACGTACACCGCCTTCTTGGGATCCCAACCCGCGGCACCTCCCTCCACGATGGGCCCCCTCGTCCACGCCGTGACTTGCTTCCAACGGCGCAGGTTGAACTGGGCATCAAGACATTTAGTGGCCGCCCGGGACGTGAGCCTTTTTCGTGGCCACACACCGGCATAGGGATCCCCAAATCCCGGGACAGCTCGAGCATCTTACCCAAGATGAGAGGTTCGAATACCGCACCCCTGTATGCCACCGGCGACTCCTCGGGTGCTCGCTGACGTTGAACAAACCGGCGATGAGCATCATCCGGTGGCTCATATGCATCTGCCATCTCGTCGAAAACTCCTCTCAATGTTTTCTTCTTCTCGGCCTTTATAGAGCGGAAGAATCTCACCGACTCGTCATCGAGAAGAGTCGGTAAAACCTCCAATGCCTCAGCGTCCGTCCACCTTGCTGAGCGTACCGCCGCCAGAAATCTGCAGGCGAAAGCACTCCAATCGCCCCCGATGGAGAATTCTTTAGTGGTCGTGAGATGACGACTGCGACTCCTTGTTGCACCGTCCTCAGCCGATGACTCACCCGGCGGCATATTCAAAATGGCGTCGCATCGCAACGTGTTCAAGATGGCGGCCTCTCGCCGCGGAGAGCGCAAGATGGCGGCTTCCCGCCGTTCTTCTCCTGCCACGCCCAAGATGGCGTCTTCTTGCCGCGTGGCCAATGGCGCCGACAGCGGAGGCAAGGCAGCGACCTGCGGACCTCCATCGGCTCTCCCCAACGCCGTCCTCGGCGTGACGAGCTCGCACAATTGCGCGAGCACGATTTTCAGTGTCTCCAGCTGCGCCGCCATCTGCCTCCATCGCCAATCCGCGTCCTCTGGTGCAGACGGGTCCACCGGCGCGGCGACATCTTGGACTCCCGGACCCGCACTTGTTCCCGCACGGATCTCCTCCTCCATCGCAGGCAGGTCGACCGCCCGAGGAAGGTCGTCGTCGTCGGATGATGTAGCAGATGATGGCGCAGGAATATTCTTTCTTCTGAGCTGTTTTGACATGCCGTTTCACTTCTGACACCAGTGTAATAAAGGACTCGATCCTGGGTCTGTCTCCGTTGTCCTTTATTCGGGTTCTTACACTTGTCCCACACGGCCCTCGCTCAGAGCTCTCCCCTTGGCAGCTCCATAGCTGCCCTCACTCCCGTAGCCTCCACACCTCTGCAACTCCGCTGCAGATCCCCTGTGCAGTCCTCCGGCTGCCCTCACTGCAGCTCCACCGCTGCCCGTCGTTCCTCCACGCTTGGTCACCGCTGGCCGACGGTGCCAAGTCTTACTCTGCGTGTGTGTGGCGATCTCGCCACTCCTCGACCTCCGCCCTGCGTGGCCTCACTCTATCTCTATCTCTCACACTCCCCCGTCTCTTCCGGTATCTCTCCCTTAAGACCTCACCCCTCTCTCCCACGTGACCTAACTCCTCCCCCCCATGACGTCATATCCGCGAGGCCGTTTACGCCCGCATTACATATGTAACAGTATGTGTGTGTATGTACCAGTGTGTGTGTGTGTATATATAACAGTAGTGTGTGTGTGTGTACCAGTAGTGTGTGTGTGTATGCACCAGGTATGTGTGTGTGTGTACCAGTGGTGTGTGTGTGTACCAGTGGTGTGTGTGTGTGTATGTACCAGTGTGTGTGTGTGTGTATATAAAACAGTGGTGTGTGTGTGTGTACCAGTAGTGTGTGTGTGTATGCACCAGGTATGTGTGTGTGTGTACCAGTGATGTGTGTGTGTGTACCAGTGGTGTGTGTGTGTGTATGTGTAATATCTCAATTACGGGCACATACCACCTCTACATATGTACCAGTGTGTGTGTGTGTGTACCAGTGGTGTGTGTGTGTGTATGTAACAGTGGTGTGTGTGTGTGTACCAGTGGTGTGTGTGTGTACCAGTGGTGTGTGTGTGTGTACCAGTGGTGTGTGTGTATGTACCAGTGGTGTGTGTGTATGTACCAGTGGTGTGTGTGTATGTACCAGTGGTGTGCGTGTGTACCAGTGGTGTGTGTGTATGTACCAGTGGTGTGTGTGTGTATGTACCGGTGGTGTGTGTGTGTATGTACCAGTGGTGTGTGTGTGTATGTACCAGTGGTGTGTGTGTGTATGTACCGGTGGTGTGTGTGTATATGTACCAGTGGTGTGTGTGTGTATGTACCAGTGGTGTGTGTGTATATGTACCAGTGGTGTGTGTGTATATGTACCAGTGGTGTGTGTGTGTATGTACCAGTGGTGTGTGTGTGTATGTACCAGTGGTGTGTGTGTATATGTACCAGTGGTGTGTGTGTGTATGTACCAGTGGTGTGTGTATGTACCAGTGGTGTGTGTGTATGTACCAGTGGTGTGTGTGTGTATGTACCAGTGGTGTGTGTGTGTATGTACCAGTGTGTGTGTATATGTACCAGTGGTGTGTGTGTATGTACCAGTGGTGTGTGTGTATATGTACCAGTGGTGTGTGTGTATGTACCAGTGGTGTGTGTGTATATGTACCAGTGGTGTGTGTGTGTATGTACCAGTGTGTGTGTGTATGTACCAGTGGTGTGTGTGTATGTACCAGTGGTGTGTGTGTGTATGTACCAGTGGTGTGTGTGTGTATGTACCAGTGTGTGTGTATATGTACCAGTGGTGTGTGTGTATATGTACCAGTGGTGTGTGTGTGTATGTACCAGTGTGTGTGTGTATGTGAAGTATTGGAAAATGACGGCAGGAAACTCCTTGACGGGAACACACTTCTTTTATTAAATCTTGACTTGTAACGATACAACGCGTGGCCTCTCTTCTTCACAATGCGGTCACCATACAACGGTACAACTCGTGACCTCTTCTCTCCGCCCTACGCTTCTCTTGACTCTCTTAGATTCTGTGCTGCTGGCTCTCTGTGCCTAGTGTAGACTCCGCGCCTCGGCTACACTCTTCTCTCGTCTCGTGTAGACTCTGCGCCTCTGCTACACTCTCCACTCGCCTCGTGTAGACTTTGCATCTCTCTCTGGCTACACCGTATGCATACTCGGCTCGTGTAGACCTTTCTCTCTCTCTGGCTACACCGTATGCATACTCGGCTCGTGTAGACCTTTCTCTCTCTCTGGCTACACACTATACATTACTCGGCTCGTGTAGACCGTTCTCTCTCTCTGGCTACACACTATACATTACTCAGCTCGTGTAGACCGTTCTCTCTCTCTGGCTACACACTATACATTACTCAGCTCGTGTAGACCGTTCTCTCTCTCTGGCTACACACTTATACCTTACTCTCCTCTACTCTCCCTTACTCTCCTTTACTCTCCTTTACTCTCCGCTCCGGGCTCTATCTCTGCACCTTCGTCTTCATTCTTAGATGGTTCCCCTTCTGCCCCCTACTCCTCTGTGCATCACCTTATATATCTCTTCTTCCCGGGAGACGGAGCGGATGCGGACCTCAACGTCGGCACCGCTCCTCAGTTACCCAATCACCACGCGCTATCTCTACGATCCGGTTCCGCCCAGCGCGTGTTTCCACTCCCCGACCAATCACACCGCGCTGCCACCCGATCACTCCCTCTCTGCGCGTCACCGGCACACAGCCAATCAGCAGCACTACCCCCACCCGCGCACTGACGCCTGCTCCTCCCCGTCAGCGCGCGTCACCACACACACACCCGTGCATACGCGCTGGCACACGACGTATACACCCAGCGCGTATCACCACTACATCACCCCCTCCCACATAGCTCGCAGCCGGCCCGGCTGCTAACAACAACCAACCGCGACGATAAGACGACAACCAACAAAAAAAACCCCCGTAACCCCCTGAGTGTGCCCCGTAACATAACAACAACAACAACAAGAATAACTATGTACAGATTGACAATGAACACGAAAAGTCAACAATAACACGATACAAGCAAATTCCAAAAAAAACGAACGCGCCCCACGTCCCTGCGACTACACGCAGTGACGAAGCGCTCCAACTGCCCCGACTCCTCACGAGGCAGGTCATGCAAAGTAGCACGACCTGGCGCGAGTCCGTCTGGCTGGTCCGTCGTATGGGGCGGGACACTGACGACCGTCCTGCGGTTCCGGCTGCTCCAGACGGCGCGGAACGGGCCTGAAAGGGCCGGCCCCGCCGCGGAGATCCGGCCGCCGGTGATCGGCAGCTGTCAGTCCCGAGACACCTGGGAGCAGATCAGGCGAAAATACGTGCGGATCAGGCAGAGACATTTCCCCCTCTGGGTCGCCGGTCACGTCACACGCCCGGCCATCACGACACAAGGGGAGGCCATATGGAGGCGAGAACGGTTTCAGTCGGGAGGGGTGAACGTACCAACGGCGCTTTCCCCACTTTATCTGAACGCACTGGGGCCGTGCAACGCGCACGACCTCCACGGGTCCCCTCCACGGTCTCAGCAATTTAGGCGACGTAGCCAAGGGTGCCTGAGGGCAATGCAGCCAGGCCCTGTCACCTGGTTTCCATTCGTGCATGGACACCTTCCGTGCCCGCAACCGTTCATTAGCAATTTGGCGAGCCCGCGAATTAAGCCGTGCGGCCTCCCTCGCCTCTGTCAGCTTGTGAATATTAAACTTTATATGTTCTGCCAAATTAGAATTAGTTCGTGGAGCGGACAGGCCAAGTTGCGTTTCCATTGGCGGGTCAGCTTCCCGCCCGTACATCAAATAGAATGGGGAAAACCCCGTAGCTGCATGGGGGGCCATTCTATACGCGGCAAGGACTCCCGGGACCTGCAGGTCCCAATCTACATGTGCCTCGCACACCTGCTGACACAGCATGGAAGTCAAAGTTTTGTGGAGTCTCTCCACCATCCCGTCTGTCTGCGGGTGGTACGGGGAGGTACGCACCTTCTTGGTACCCAACAGATCGCACACCTCTTGCAACAATTTACTCGAAAAAATTTTACCTTGGTCGGTCAGCAGGCGTTCGGGAGCCCCCTTGTCCAGGACATAGCCCTGGACGAAGGCATCCGTCACAGCCGCTGCCGACTGGTTAGCGAGAGGCCACGCCATAGGCCATCGGTTAAAGTATTCGACCCCCACTAACAAATATTTATTCCCTCTCGGCGTGACTGGGAAGGGCCCCAAAATATCGAGTGCAACGAGCTCGTTGGTACGCGAGACCTGAATAGATTGCAGCGGTGGATTAGCTGCCACGGGCGGTGGTTTACGCCTGGCGCACTCAACGCACCCCTTCAGAATATGTACCACATCACTTCCCATTCCCGGCCAGTAATAGTCACGCTGAAGCAGGGCAAGCGTCTTGTTAACTCCCAAGTGCAAGAGGCGTTCGTGTGCCGCCAAGACAACCCTCCCCCTCACAGCGGAAGGCACCACGAGTGCGTTCCGCCGGGACAAACTGTCCCATCTCAATAACACGCCCTGCTCAAGTACATAGGAGCCGGTACGCTCCTGGTCCCCCTCGGGACCCCCAACCTTGCGGCGCAATGCTAGCAGCGAGCTGTCCGCCATCTGGAGGCGGCCCCATTCGCTGAGCGACAGCGAGAGCAGCGAGTCCCGACCCTGAGAGGCAGTGGAATCATCCACGATCGGTGCGCCCGCTGTCGCAGCCAGTGCCCCCATCTCCCCCGCAAGCGTCGGTTTACAGCGCGCCGATCCCGACAAACACGCGCATTCATCACAAGGCAACAACCGCGACAAGCAATCGGCATTTGTGTGTCGCAACCCCTTACGGTACGTAGTCGTAAACTGATAGTCCTGGAGGACTTCCAACCAACGCGACAACTGGCCCGAGGGCTGGGCGACCCTCAATGAATACTGTAGCGCCGCGTGGTCCGTTCGGACTGTAAAGTGACGACCATAGAGATATGGCCTAAACTGCTGCACAAAAAAGACAATGGCAAGCAGCTCGCGACGGGTGACGCAGTAGCGCTGCTCCGCCGGAGACAACACCCTACTACCGTAGGCGACAACTCTTTCGACACCTCCAACGACTTGGGATAGCACCCCCCCAATGCCCGTGTTGCTAGCATCCGTGTCCAGCAAAAAGGGACTGGCAAAATCGGGATAACACAAGGGTGGGGCACCCACCAAGGCGTCCCGGAGGGAGCGAAACGCGGCCTCCTCCTCCGGTCCCCATTTGAACTTCACTCCCTTCGCCGTTAGAGCGTGCAAGGGTTTTGCAATAGTGGCGAAGTGCTCAACGAACCGCCGATAATAAGAAGCAAACCCGATGAAACTACGCACGTCGGAAACGGACGTAGGTGTCGGCCACGAACCGACACAATCCGTCTTCGCGGGATCGGTGGAGATCCCCGAAGAATCGACAATGTGACCCAAGTATCTAACCGACCTACGAAGGAGGTGACATTTGGCCGGTTTAAATTTCAACTTAGCCGATTGCATTCGCAAGAACACCCCTCTCAACCGCTGGAGGTGTTCTTCAAACGTTTTACTGAAAACAATGACATCGTCCATATAAATCAAGCATGTATCCCACTGCAAGCCCGACAAAACCAGCTCCATAAGTCGCTGAAACGTCGCTGGAGAGGAGTGAAGTCCCATGGGTAACTGGTTAAACTGGAACAGCCCCCCTGGAGTCCGAAATGCTGTCTTAGGTTTCGACTCTTCGTCGAGCGGCAACTGCCAAAACCCCGATAACAAATCAAGAGTCGAAAAATATCGCGCACCAGACAATGCATCGAGGGACTCATCTATCCTGGGGAGCGGATACGCGTCAGCCACAGAGATCTTATTCAGGCGACGGAAATCAACGCAGAATCGCAGGGACCCGTCCTGCTTCTTAACCAGCACAATAGGCGCTCCCCACGGGCTAGAGGAGGGCGAAATAATATCGGCTTCTAGCATATCGTTAACAGCCGACTGAACATGTTCCTTCTCCACGGGACTCAGTCGGAAGGGATTTAGCCTGACCGGCGCCGCATCGCCCATTTCAATGTGATGGTGCAACAAATCCGTGCACCCAATGTCATACTTATGTTTACTGAATACATCAGAGAATTCAATGAGCAACTCGCGCAGCGCACCCAACTGCGCCGCCGACAAATCGTCCGAGGCGGCACATAGCGAATGGACCCACTCAAGGTCTTCCCTTGGCTCAACGTTCCGCGCGGGGCTCGAGCCCACCTGCGCAACCAACCCATCATCCACAGGGACCTGCGCCGCGTGAGCCAGCACGGTGCCCTGCGGAATGACAGCTGGTCGCGACCCCGCGTTCAAAACCATCACAAACGGATCCCTGTCAGCCCGCACCAAAGTGTGAGCCACCGATAAATCAAGACCCCCGACAGCCTTGTTAGAAGGACCCAAAAGCATACTTTGTCCCGAAGCCTCCCTCACCCATGGTTTCCGCAACCGGAGGGGAATCAACATCTGTGAACCCGGGGGCACTTGCACTGTCTGCGTCGCCACCGCTTGTATCGTAGCGCACGCCGTCCGAATGTCAGTAGGGCCCGTCAAAAATGAAATCCGGCGACCCGATGGCAGTTCAATGCATCGTTGATCGATAAGAATTTTAATAGGCATTTTAGCCAAAAAATCAGTGCCCAAAAGACACGGAACTGCCAAAGAAGACGAAACGAAAACGGGTCCCGACAATTTGATATCTCCAATGCAAATGGACGCCCTAACCTGACCAATAATGCCCAACGATCCCCCATTAGCGGCGTAAAATGGCACATCCACTGGAAGCAGCGGACGACATTGGACTGGAAGAATATTATAAATGAGGTCCGATATAATAGTTGCCGATGCCCCCGTGTCCACTAACACCCTAATCTCAACCCCATCAATAGATCCCGTAACAACGGACGAACCCGCCGAAGCAGCCACAATTCTATGCCCCAATTCGGCCCATTCAATGTCTCCCTGGTCCCGGCCGAACCCTCCTCGCCGAACCGAATCCCCGAACCTTAACCGGCCCTCCTCCGCCGCAACGCGGCGTCCCATGTGTGCCGAATAAACAGGCCGAGCGTGTGAGGTGCCGCGACTTGCCGGGGATTGTAGAGATGACTTGGGCTCTCGGTCGTCGTCCAGCCGAGCTCCCATGGCGCGCTGCCGCGGAGCGCGGCACCCGGACGCCACGTGGCCCCGGAGGCCGCAGTTATAGCACGTGACGAGGGTCGGAGTAGATCTTGGTTGCTCCGACTTTCGGCCCGATCGCAGAGGCGACCGGGCCCCCGGCCTCCAGTCCCCTGGTCGTCCCGTGGCGAACGCCTCCTCTCGTGGGCTGACGACTTGGGGTTCGGCGACCACCAAACCCGGGGCTGCGACGACAGCAGCGTTGCAACCAACGCCTTGCTTCCGTTGTAGGGCCTCGTGCGCTTGAATACTCGTGGCGACTCTCAAAGAAGAAATATCAATCTCGTCAGCTGTGTTGATAGGGACCCCCAGGTCCTGCGCCAACTTGAGCAGCTGCTCCAAAACCATCGCGTCTTGGCCCTCCTCGTCCATCCGAGGGAACGCAGCATCAGCAAGAGCCAGCAACGCCGTGCGATAGGCCAGCGCGGTCTCCGTGGCCGCTTTCCGTCTTGCGTAGAAATGATGGCGGCACGTCGAGGGAGGTCCGTAGACCCTGGCCAACAACCCCAGCGCATCCTTCAGCGTGGAGCGGTCCGACTTCCGTGCAGCCCTGAAGGCCGCGAGCGCATCGTCGTCCAGCATGGCGGGCAACGCTCGCAGCGCCGTAGCATCGGACCACGCTGACATCTCTTGATGCGCCAAAAACCTTCGCTGAAATTGGCCCCAGTCTCCGCCTTCTGCCTTGAAGGCTGACAACGTGGGCAGACGCTGCTGAAAAATGAAGTCATCCGCCTCGTGGTTCCTCTCCGCCTCTCCGTCGGTGTGTAAGATGGCGGCTCCAGCAGCAGACGTAAAATGGCGGACCCCCTCCCGCGCTGATGACGTCGATGCGCGCGCTTGGGAACCCACCACCACGTGGCGCTCGCCGTTCCCGCCAAAAGTAGGCCCAGGCGCAATGGCGGGAATCCCCCATTCGTTTTGGCGGGAATCTGCGGGGCGACCTTGTAAAATGTCCCCCACCGTCCCCGCTCCTCCCGACGAGCTGATCTCCGCCAAGATGGACGCGGCGGCGAGCAGCAGCTCCGCCAGTCGGGAGTGCGCCTCACGAAGCCCGGCGTCGGTCCCCGGTCGCTCGGCCGGCGCCGTCGACGGATCCTGTAGCGTGGGCAAGTCCTCCTCCTCACCCCCCGCCACCAGCGGCCCCGAGTCGTCCAGGTTTTCCTCGCGGTCAATCCCGTGGGTCCTACGGGTCTTCCTTGTCTCCATGCTTGGAAGCCCGTTTCACTTCTGACGCCAGATGAAGTATTGGAAAATGACGGCAGGAAACTCCTTGACGGGAACACACTTCTTTTATTAAATCTTGACTTGTAACGATACAACGCGTGGCCTCTCTTCTTCACAATGCGGTCACCATACAACGGTACAACTCGTGACCTCTTCTCTCCGCCCTACGCTTCTCTTGACTCTCTTAGATTCTGTGCTGCTGGCTCTCTGTGCCTCGTGTAGACTCCGCGCCTCGGCTACACTCTTCTCTCGTCTCGTGTAGACTCTGCGCCTCTGCTACACTCTCCACTCGCCTCGTGTAGACTTTGCATCTCTCTCTGGCTACACCGTATGCATACTCGGCTCGTGTAGACCTTTCTCTCTCTCTGGCTACACCGTATGCATACTCGGCTCGTGTAGACCTTTCTCTCTCTCTGGCTACACACTATACATTACTCGGCTCGTGTAGACCGTTCTCTCTCTCTGGCTACACACTATACATTACTCAGCTCGTGTAGACCGTTCTCTCTCTCTGGCTACACACTATACATTACTCAGCTCGTGTAGACCGTTCTCTCTCTCTGGCTACACACTTATACCTTACTCTCCTCTACTCTCCCTTACTCTCCTTTACTCTCCTTTACTCTCCGCTCCGGGCTCTATCTCTGCACCTTCGTCTTCATTCTTAGATGGTTCCCCTTCTGCCCCCTACTCCTCTGTGCATCACCTTATATATCTCTTCTTCCCGGGAGACGGAGCGGATGCGGACCTCAACGTCGGCACCGCTCCTCAGTTACCCAATCACCACGCGCTATCTCTACGATCCGGTTCCGCCCAGCGCGTGTTTCCACTCCCCGACCAATCACACCGCGCTGCCACCCGATCACTCCCTCTCTGCGCGTCACCGGCACACAGCCAATCAGCAGCACTACCCCCACCCGCGCACTGACGCCTGCTCCTCCCCGTCAGCGCGCGTCACCACACACACACCCGTACATACGCGCTGGCACACGACGTATACACCCAGCGCGTATCACCACTACATATGTACCAGTGGTGTGTGTGTATATGTACCAGTGGTGTGTGTGTGTATGTACCAGTGTGTGTGTGTATGTACCAGTGGTGTGTGTGTATATGTACCAGTGGTGTGTGTGTGTATGTACCAGTGTGTGTGTGTATGTACCAGTGGTGTGTGTGTATATGTACCAGTGGTGTGTGTGTATATGTACCAGTGGTGTGTGTGTGTATGTACCAGTGGTGTGTGTGTGTATGTACCAGTGTGTGTGTGTATGTACCAGTGGTGTGTGTGTATATGTACCAGTGGTGTGTGTGTATGTACCAGTGTGTGTGTGTATGTACCAGTGGTGTGTGTGTATATGTACCAGTGGTGTGTGTGTATATGTACCAGTGGTGTGTGTGTGTATGTACCAGTGGTGTGTGTGTGTATGTACCAGTGTGTGTGTGTATGTACCAGTGGTGTGTGTGTATATGTACCAGTGGTGTGTGTGTGTATGTACCAGTGTGTGTGTGTATGTACCAGTGGTGTGTGTGTATATGTACCAGTGGTGTGTGTGTATATGTACCAGTGGTGTGTGTGTGTATGTACCAGTGTGTGTGTGTATGTACCAGTGTGTGTGTGTATGTACCAGTGGTGTGTGTGTATGTACCAGTGGGATGTATGTCACCGGTGGCCGTGAGAAATATCTGAACCGGATGGGGTCAGGTCACAGTGGCCGTGACCGGGGGTCAGGGGTCAGATCACGGTGGCCGTGACCAGGGATCAGGGGTCAGATCACGGTGGCCGTGACCGGGGGTCAGGGGTCAGGTCACTGTGCCCGTAACTGGGGGTCAGGGGTCAGATCACGGTGGCCGTCACTGGGGGTCAGGGGTCAGATCACGGTGGCCGTAATCGGGGTCAAGTCAGGCGACAGTGGCTGTTGCTGCTGTTGTTGTTGTTGTCTGTAGAGAGCTCACCCTCGTGTGTAACGCGTGTGTGTGTGTGTGAATTTTGGCAGCTCAAAGAGGGGTTGCCCTTTAACCCTCTCGGGTGATTGGACCGTCGCTCGTGGCAGTCGTTCGCGTTGCTCGGAGGGAGTTTCCTGACAACGTCGGGGGACGTCGAGAGGGTGGCGTCCGTCTACAACCACGACCGTGATGATGGTGGTGATGGCGGTGATGATGATGGTGGTGATGGTGGTGGTGATGACGGTGGTGATGGCGGTGGTGATGATGATGGTGATGAGATAATCCCCACGTGATCTCTACACCTTGATCATGATGAGGATGATGATGACTGTGAAAGGATATTTCCAACTGTGATCTCTACACCCCCATGATGATGATCGTGATGATGACAGTGATGATGATGACGATGATGAGATATCTACAACCGCGATCTCTACACCCCCACCATTGTGATCGTGATGATGACGGTGACGATGATGAGATATCGACAACCGACATATCTACAACTCAGATCGGTGACGACGATCGTGATCTCATTGATTGGTATAATTAAAATTTGGGCTGCGTCAACTTCCCGATGCGTTTGCGGGTTGTACCACTGGCTGAGTGCAGTTCGGCACGATGTCCGACGTTTCGCCGAGCGCGCGTGCACGGGGAGCGGTGGCTCAGTGGTTAGCGCACCCCGGACTTCGATTCCCGTTCACGGCCAACAGCAGTTGCGAACAACATCTCAGCCGCTCCGGTAGCTTCCCCCTAGGTCGACTCAGCCTTAAATCAGTACAGTAGCTCGTGTGGTGTGTTAAACGTCAGCACTGCGGGGAGGCGGCGCTGCCCACAACAACGCGTGTTACGCTCGCTCACAGCACTTGCCCGGACAGTCTTACGAAGGCTACACGGGGGATGTTCGTCGTTTCTTGACGAGCACGTGGGCGAGAAGCACCCCTGAAGGTCAGCACAGCACGCGCGGAGAGGTTGGTGGTCAGCACCCCCAGTGCTCGCGATGTTTACACACCGCACCAGGTACTGATTTGAGGCTGAGTCGACCTAGGGGAGGCCCAGGACCGGTTCAGGTAATCGTCACTGGCGGCGGTGGCCGTGAGCGGGAATCGAACTCGGGTCATGAAGCCGGCTTGGCGGCGCTGCGCGCTAACCGCTGCGCCACCGCTCCCCCCACTTTCACAAACAACAGCCGACATTCGCCACTCAGTGACGGTGACGTCACCGCGGCGCCTGTGCCAGGCTAGGTGCACCACTTTGAGGCTGCCACGTGAAGTGTCGATTGCCTCGCCGCTGGCAGGAGGAGGCCTCGGGACAGATCCCAGCAGGTGCCATGGGTTGGCCGACTGAGATGACCGGTAGATGCACCACCACCAGATGTACCCCCTGCTGTGCCAACTTACTGAATTTTATCCGCCCGGCGCACCGCTCGTTGTTGTGAGCGTCGCTCCTCCGACCTCCGTTGTTGCTGGAGGGCGACTGCCTCCCAACTGCCCAGCAGCAGCAGCAGCAGCAGCGTCCTTCACGAGCCTCCTCTACAGAGGCAGATCCGGACACACAGCTCACCACTAAGTGGCGGTGACGTCACCACGGCGCTTGTGCCAGGCTGGGTGCACCTTGAGGCCATCACGTGACAGTGTCGAAGGCTCGCCACCGCCGGCAGGAGGTCACGGAGCGAACCCAGCGGGTGGCGTGGTTTGACTGACTGACTGAGGTTGACTGACTGAAGGTTGACTGACTGAGGTTGACTGACTGAGGTTGACTGACTGACTGACATGACTGACCAGCTGCACCACCAACTGCGCATCCGTCTCCTCTCGTCGTTGTTGCCGGGATGGCGTTGAGCCGTCACGGGTAACACGGTGTAACACATTTTTAAATCCTTCATATTAAGTTCACTTGCTTGCTTGCTTGCGCGCTTACGACCGTGCAAATCTTTCGGTCGTTTTTTAACCCACTTCCCGTGATCCAATCGAGCTGACATTTTGCAATTAATTTTCGTGAAATTTTTTTTCCAAAATTTTACACTTTTTAGGAAAAAATAAATTATATTTAATTACCAATTGCTTAATGGTGGCAGGCAATCATCTGACCCATAGGTGGCAGCCATCTCAAGCCAGAGGACGAGAGGACTCTAGCCGCCACGCATATAAAGGATTTATAGTGAAAAACTTTGTTTTTACGGGTTAATTTTTACGTATTTTGTGTTCCTGGGTAGTAAGTGTTATTTCCTAATTGCTTATGCCTCAAAAGTACAGAAATGGCTATTATTCCCCACAAATTTTGCTTTTGTGACCAGGACAGTGATATTTTGAAATGTGCCTTTTTTCCAGAACATTCCAGATAGATTCAGTGCTGAGTAAACTTGGAGTAACTTCTAGAACATTCTAGAACTTCCCAGTAGTATAAATAGTCGTATAAATACAGGGGCCTTAAGCCCACCAGTTCGGTTTAGTTCCAGCTGCCTAAGTGGACACATATCTGCATTTTTCTGAGATGGCATCAAGATGCTGCAAGTATCCGGCAGACGCAGTTTGCGATGTCTTTGGCCAATTTATCAAGACAAGAGCGAAAAAGTACTCTGTGGAAGCATCTGCCAAGATGTGTGAGGCTTACAAGGCATATTTCGGCATGCCTGTCAGGGATCAAGACAAACCCTGGGCACCTTATTTCACCTGCGAGCTATGCAAAAAAACACTCTGGAAAGCAAAATGGACAATTGTTGCTGGGAATTTTATGTTATAAAATTAGTTTTAAAAAATTTAATTGCAAAAAGATTTTAATATGTTTCACAATTTTCAACGTTATTAAAAAAATATATCATGTATGAAAAATGTTGGGAAAATTTCTTACACATTAGTCATGGGTGAAATAAATGTATTTTTGTAGGATGGTAGAGAGGGGAAAATAGAGCCATGAAGTTCGCTATCCCAAGAATTTGGCGGGAATCCACTGACCACTCAAGCAACTGCTACTTCTGCATGGTGGACCCTTTCAAAAAGTCGGACTGGCAAGAATGCACCTGCTCTCACGTATCCGGACCTTCCTTCATCCATCGCCCCGGTGCCACACTGCCATGAGCTCTACATACCCACTTCTCTGGAGAGAGAGCAGCCGTCTTTAGAAGAGAGCAGCAAGTCGAGAGCGAGGAATACGTCGTAGATCCAGATGACAATTTCAGAGGTGGAGCTGAGGAGGGAACCCCATACTACCCCAACCAAAAAGACCTCAACCACTTGATCAGAGATCTTGGTCTCACCAAGTCCAATGACGAGCTTTTGACGTCTCGGCTCAAGCAGTGGAACTCGTTGGATGAAAGTGTGCAAGTCGCATATCAGAGGAAGCATCACCAACCTTTTTGCAGCTTCTTCACCTGTCAAGATGGGCTCTGCTTCTGCCACAATGTGACCAGTCTGTTCGAGGCAATCGGAATCGCCTGTAACCAGAATGAGTGGCGCCTCTTCATTGACAGCTCATCCAGGAGCCTCAAAGCCATGCTGCTTCATAATGATAACAAGTACCCGTCTCTTCCCCTGGCTCATACGGTGCACCTCAAAGAGGATTACAACAGCATCATGACCTTGCTGGATGCCTTGAAGTATGATGAGTATGACTGGGAGGTCATCGTAGACTTCAAAATGGTGGTATTCCTGATGGGTCTCCAAGGCGGTTTTACCAAGTTTTTCTTCTATCTTTGCCGTTGGGACAGCAGGGACACCAAGGCGCACTACCACAGGCGGGACTGGCCACAGCGGACTGAGTTATCTGTGGGGAGGAACAACGTCAAGTGGGAGCCACTGGTGGACCCCCGAAAGGTGCTGATGCCACCACTGCACATCAAATTGGGCCTTATGAAACAATTTGTCAGAGCTGTAGATAAGGAGTCGGCAGCCTTCAAGTACCTTTAATACTTCTTCCCTAAGCTGTCTGAGGCAAAGATCAAAGCCGGTGTCTTCGTCGGACCACAGATAAAGAAGATCATGATGTGCAATGAATTCCACAAGAAGCTCACTAGTAAGGAGAAAACGACTTTGTCGCAGTGGTTCGTGGCTTCCTGGGCAATCACAAGGTCGAAAACTATGTGGAGCTGGTTGAAACTCTGGTGAAGAACTACGGCACAATGGGGGCTGTAGGATGTCCCTTATAGTCCATGTCCTTGATGCTCATCTTGATCAATTCAAGGAGAACATGGGAGCGTACTCGGAGGAGCAAGGCGAGCGCTTCCACCAGGAAATACTGGATTTTGAACGCCGCTACCAAGGACAGTAAAACGAGAACATGATGGGAGACTACATTTGGGGGCTGATTCGTGAAAGTGATTTCCAGTATAATCGTAAATCTCGAAAAACTACTCACTTCTAAATCTTTTATAGTATTTTTTTTACTTTAGTATGAATACACGTTAATTTTGATTCATATGTTGTTGTTTTTTAACTTTATGTGAACGAAAAGAGACACATTCGCCAGTTTTATCATTGAAAATAGGTACATTTCAAAATATCAATGTCCTGGTCACAAAAGCAAAGTTTGTGGGGAATAATAGACATTTTCGATACTTTTCAGGGATAAGCAATTAGTAAATCACACTTACTACCCAGGAATAAAAAAATAGTGTTACATAGTGTAATTAATCTGAGATGTTAACCACTTCGCCTGGTATACGGGAGGTCGTGGTGTCGATGCGGATACACCTGATGATGATGATGATGCACGAATGGAAAATGAAAAACAAATAAAACTCTCCGGTACTAGCGTGGTCACTGTGAGTTGTCCAGAACAGAGACTGTGCAACGACGCAATGCCTCCCCCCCCCAATCCACAAATACGAAGGAGACATCACAGCGATGACGAGTCACTACTCCGCTTGCTCCGAACGCGGTGGCTAGGAGATGTCAACCCCCTCGCCTGGTCTACAGGAGGGCGTGGGTTCGATCCCTGGACCCTGACGCCTGCTGCTGTATGTTTAGAGTCTGCGTGTCTCTCTCTCTCTCATCATCATTATCGCGGTGGCTAGGAGATGTTAACTACCTCGCCTGGTCTACAGGACGACGTGGGTTCGATCCCTGGACCCTGACGCCTGCTGCTGTAGATTTTGAGGTTGCGTCTTTCTCTCTCTCCCCGTGGTCGCGTGAATTTCTCACCGGATCCTCCGGGTTTTTTCCCTCCACATTTAGAATCCACGTCGCGGCGTTGATTCCAGATGGATTTGCTAAAATGTATTTGGGCTGCTGCTAAACATGTCCACGTGAAGACGATGATAATGGTGATAAGCCACTTAGCGAGGATATCATTTGCGATAGCCAGATCACTTTTGGAAAAATAAGTAATATTTGAAAATACTTTTTCAAAAACACGCTTTAATGAAATGAACCGTACGAGTAATGGCAGAACTCCACGACTCCAGGAAGTGTCCCCGAAGCTTGCCATAACGTAATAGACCGTGGTGATTTACAGCCAACGTTAGTTGAGCGTGGACAATTAGACCCAAGCCGAAACATAACAACAAAAAAATGTTAAAAAATATATATATTATTTTTTATAATAGAATATAGTATTGTCATCAGTATGACATAAGCATACCAAGTTTGCAGTCGATACCACATTGGAAAGTGGGTTAAAATTGAGTTACAAGATTTGAGGATACAACAACAACAGACAGAGTGAGTTAAAAGAAAGCGTGTCATAAAAAAGAGTCACATAGCAGCTCAGCGTGGCCTTGACCTGGCAAACATGTGGCACATTAGGAGTGGACCACGCTTTTAATAAGTCCTCATGTGTTGTGCAGTACATCAATACACGTGTGTACACCAGCATGCGATGACTGAGTTGGGCCTGTGGGTGGCTGGCAGGGTTATTGATCACATTCCTGCGGAGGGAGCTGGTAGGAACGTTGGGTTGCTCGGCCAATGGCCTGCAGGGTCAACGGCGGCGTGGTGTATTCTGCAAATATGCCCGACTGTGAGGGCGGGCACAAGCCGGCGTGAGTCGGTTAAACGTTGAGTTTTATAAGGGCAACACGGGATGACCGGCCCCTCCCCACCCAGCCCCACCCAGCCCCACCCTCCCCACCCAGCCCCTCCCCACCCAGCCCCACCCAGCCCCTCCCCACCCAGCCCCTCCCCACCCAGCCCCTCCCCACCCTCCCCACCCAGCCTCTCCCCACCCTCCCTTTTCCACCCAGCCCCACCCCTCCCATTTTTGGATGCACGACGGACGGACGGACGGACACAATAATCCCCTGTGGGCTGATGGAACCAGGTGGTCCCTACCAGTATTAACCGGACGTGTACACCAGTCACGTGGTCAATGGCGACTCGGTGAAGATTGCTGTGTGTGTGTGACACCACGTGCTGTCGCACTTGACAGATTGACCACAATCAATGTGTTTGCCCTCGGTGTGGAGCACCTGCCACGTCCTTCATTTCGAGCGTGCAGCGAACGCAACAACGATAATGGAGTTTTTGGTTCGTGGTCTTCTTTCGCGAACCGTGACGACGCGTGCGCATGGTTCTTCTTACCCGGCGATTTCAGATTGTCGGGGTCGAGCGAGTTTGCTTCGTTTATAATTCCCCGTCGCCAAATTCGGCGGCTCGCCATCGCGCCCCGCCACTCACCACGTTCACTTCGCTCAGATTTGTCAGCAAATCCGCAGCGCGATTTTCACCATCGCGAGCGTGTCGGCAGTGCGCCAGGCGATGCGTTCCCAGAATCAGCTCCCCCCCCCTAACCGCCGCCGCATCCCACCCCTCCCCAAACAGCCCCTCCCCCCTAAATCCCCCCCCCCCCACCTGCCCCCCCCCCAAGCTGGTCCATTGGCTCGTCTCTCATCTCTCTTGGGTGTCGGTAGCTGTAGTGGAGGGGAGATTGTGGTAGGTAGCACACGTGGACTGTTGTTCCTGGTGTACCCCGCCACCCCTCCTCAATGCCCCCCCCCTTTCCCTGAAGCCCCCCCCCGCCCCCCCCCCTCCTCAATGCTTTGATAAATAATGGGCCCGACGTTTCGGGCAATGCTCCTACTTCATTACACGTACAAAAGACAAAGATCCCCCCCCCCTCCCCGTGTAGCCTCAACAGACTGTAGGGGCAAGTGCTGTTAGCGAGCAGCACCTGTGAATGCCGGCACGGCACACGAAGGGGATGGGTGGCCAGCACCACGCCCGGCCGCCTTTGTCTCTCCCAGTGGCGATGTTTTACACACCGCACCGGGCACTCATTTGAGGCTGAGTAGACCTAGGGGAGGCCCAGGACCGGTTTAAATAATCGTCAGCGGTGTTGGCCGTGGAGCGGGGGGTTCGTAGCGCTGCGCGTTGCTAACCGCTGCGCCACCGCTCCCCATGTCTCTTCTCTCCACCTTCATCTGCATATAAGGACCCCCCCCCATCCCCCACCCAGCCCCAGGACAGCGCTGAGAGTCCTTGACTCGTGTCCGGCAGAGCCCCCACCCCCTGATCACCCCCCCCCCTGATCACCCCCTCCCCCCTGATCACCCCCTCCCCCCTGATCACCCCCCTCCCCCCTGATCACCCCCGCCCCCCGCCCCCCACGTGAAGCTATGGATCTGCCGATCTCCCAACGGGGTCGCTCTCTCAGCACGAGCGGGGTGGGCCTCGAGTCGCGCAGAATCGGAGGGAGGTGACGACCTCCCCCCCCCCCCGGTTGCATGCAACCGTCTCGTCACCACCGTTGTTGTCTATCGGGTGTGCTGTGAAGAAGGGGGGTCATGCCCCCCCCCCCCGTGTAGCCTTAACAGACTGCTGGGGCAAGTGCTGTTAGCGAGCAGCACCTGTGAAGGCCGGCGCGGCACACGAGGGAGTGGGTGGCCGGCACCACGCCCTGCCCAGTGGCGATGTTTACGCACCGCACCGGGTACTCATTTGAGGCTGAGTCGACCTAGGGGAGGCCCAAGGACCGGTTCAGATAATCGCCCCTGGCCTACGGGCGTTGGCCGCGAGCGGGAATCGAACTCGGGTCGCAGACACGCGCGGACACAGGCAGACACGCGCTGTGGTGTCGATGAGCGTGCCGAGTTGACAAGTTTGCTATGGTGACACCACGATGATGACGGTGGCGGTGATGGTAATTCCATGGTGATGGCGATAATGCCAAGGTGACCTCACCCCGTTGATCCACTGCTGGATGAAGGCCTTCAGTGCGTTGCGTGTGTCAGAAACTATACTTCACCACGCTGCTGCTGCTGCTGCTAGCGAACTGAGTGGAACGAGATGTTAACTACCTCGCCTGGTGTGCAGGAGGTCGTGGGTGCGATCCCGACCCTGACGCCTGCTGCTGTATATTTGGAGTTTGCGTGTCTCTCTCTCTCATCATCATCACGGTGGCTAGGAGATGTTAACTACCTCACCTGGTCTACAGGAGGTCGTGAGTTCGATCCCGACCCTGACGACGCCTGCTGCTGTATATTTGGAGTTTGCGTGTCTCTCTCTCTCTCTCATCATCATCGCGGTGGCTAGGAGATGTTAACTACCTCGCCTAGTTTGCAGGAAGTCGTGGGTTCGATCCCGACCCTGATGCCTGCTGCTGTATATTTGGACTTTGCGTGTCTCTCTCTCTCCGTGGTCGCGTGGATTTTTCTCCGGGTCTTCCGCTTTTTCCCCACCACATGTAGCATCAACTTCACGCGTTTCGAGATTTATTTGGCTGCTGCTATAAATGTATACGCGACGATCATGATGATGATGATCAGCCGCCACTTGGTTGAGCTATCATTGGTGATGGACAACTACACAGCGCCTCAGTGGGGCCTTACCTGGTAAAATATGCCATTTACTAACACTGCCCATAGACTAACACTGCCCATAGACTCAACACTGCCCATAGACTAACACTACCCATAGACTAACACTGCCCATAGACTCAACACTGCCCATAGACTCAACACTGCCCATAGACTCAACACTACCCATAGACTAACACTGCCCATAGACTAACACTACCCATAGACTAACACTGCCCATAGACTCAACACTGCCCATAGACTCAACACTGCCCATAGACTAACACTACCCATAGACTAACACTGCCCATAGACATACACTGCCCATAGACTAACACTGCCCATAGACTCAACACTGCCCATAGACTAACACTACCCATAGACTAACACTGCCCATAGACTCAACACTGCCCATAGACTCAACACTGCCCATAGACTAACACTGCCCATAGACTAACACTACCCATAGACATACACTGCCCATAGACTAACACTGCCCATAGACTAACACTGCCCATAGACTCAACACTGCCCATTGACTAACACTGCCCATAGGCTAACACTGCCCATAGACTAACACTACCCATAGACTAACACTGCCCATTGACTAACACTGCCCATACACTAACACTGCCCATAGACTCAACACTGCCCATAGACTAACACTGCCCATAGACTCAACACTGCCCATAGAATCAACACTGCCCATAGACTAACACTACCCATAGACTCAACACTGCCCATAGACTAACACTGCCCATAGACTAACACTGCCCATAGACTAACACTGCCCATAGACTCAACACTGCCCATAGACTAACACTGCCCATATACTAACACTGCCTATAGGCTAACAATGCCCATAGACTAACACTTCCCATAGACTAACACTGCCCATAGACTCAACACTGCCCATAGACTCAACACTGCCCATAGACTAACACTGCCCATAGACTAACACTACCCATAGAGTCTATGGGCAATGTTAGTCAACACTCCCCATAGACTCAACACTGCCCATAGACTAACACTGCCCATAGACTCAACACTGCCCATAGACTCAACACTACCCATAGACAAACACTGCCCATAGAGTCTATGGGAAGTGTTAGTCAACACTACCCATAGACTAACACTGCCCATAGACTAACACTGCCCATAGACTCAACACTACCCATAGACTCAACACTACCCATAGACTAACACTGCCCATAGACTAAACACTGCCCATAGACTAACACTGCCCATAGACTCAACACTACCCATAGACTCAACACTGCCCATAGACTCAACACTACCCATAGACTAACACTACCGCTATACTCAACACTGCCCATAAACTCAACACTGCCCATAGACTAACACTGCCCATAGACTAACACTACCGCTATACTCAACACTGCCCATAGACTCAACACTGCCCATAGACTCAACACTACCCATAGACTAACACTACCCATAGACTCAACACTGCCCATAAACTCAACACTCCCCATAGACGAACACGACCCATAGACTAACAATTAACAACACAAACATGATAACAACGTACTGTACAAATAGCAACAAAAACATGAATAACAGCATAAACACAATGACAGTATAAACACAAACAACAACATGCACATACCTATCGACATCAACAACAGTGTAGACACAATGGACAACATGAACATAACTAGCAAACACAACATGCTATGCACGAGTCACAACGTAGACACAATAATCACAGACACATCAACAACAGCAGGGACGCAATTAACAACAGAGACGTAAATAAATAATTGGACGATTCCTCATCCCCCATCCCCGTATCCTCGCTTCAATTTACAATTTAAAATTGTTTTTGACCAGGCAATGGCCACGTTGAGCTACGTAGCTATTTATCGGAAGCGACATGACCATCACCAATGAAAACTCGACCAAGTGGCTCATCATCAACATCATCGACACGTGAACACGGAGAGCAACCAACAACTCTGAACACGTGATGTTGATTTTCAATGTGGGGGCAGAAAAATCCACGCGACCACGGGGAGAGAGACACGCAAACTCCAAATATACAGCAGGCGTCAGGGTCAGGATCGAACCCACGCGCTCCTGTACACCAGGCGAGGTAGTTAACATCTCCTAGCCACCGTGAAGATGATGAGAGAGAGACACGCAAACTCCAAATATACAGCAGCAGTCGTCAGGGTCAGGATCGAACCCACGACCTCCTGTATACCGGGCGAGGGAGTTAACATTTCGCCAAGAAAGAAACACTGACAGTGTTGCACGTTTGGGTTACACCGATAAGTATGAATTTAAACAGCATCATCATGATTATGAATATCATCACCATCATCATCATCACCACCACCACCTTCGTCGTCATTGCTGCATTGACTTCCGTTTGCCGAACGAATTCATGATGACAATAAGGGTGGCACTCGTTGCACACACGCCGTGCTAGCGACACATGTACCCCAACACCTCGCTGACCCATCATCAATGCGCACCAACCGGTGCTCTCAGATGGCGCTGCTTCTGCGGCCGTCTGGAACGTTCCTTCCTTCTGATATTAGGACGCCCCTGGGAGCTATGAACTGTTAAATAGTCTCAAATTAAAAACTCATTTCTTTAGAACTGCTTTTTGTGTTTAGTTTATTTGCCCTTCCCCCGCACCTCCGATTAGCCCGGTTAGCATATTTATAAAAAAATTCCTCTTGATATGCAAATTATTTTGTTAAGGCGCTCTCCCCCCCCTCCAACCCAGTTTAAATATACGCTCCAAGCCTGGGGTGTGTCATTCAGACTCTGTCGTCTCGACAGACCTGTTCTTCACCTGAGGACGGCTGCTTGCGTTCTGGCCGAAACGTCGTGAGAATTATTTTATTATGTTTTATTTTTATTATTTTATTATTTCCATTCTACGTGACTTTACCGAAAGAACCAAGAAGATGAATCCCTGCAGTCACGAAAGCTTTCAATTAAAACTCCACATTACAGATTTAGTATTATTGTTAACCAGGGCTGCCCGCTGGGTGCGAACCGCGAAACTGCCTCCCGCCCCTGGGATAGGGAAGTGTTGTCAGGGGAGACCAGACTCGACGCTGAGGGTACCTGCTGCTGATACTGCGTGGACATGGAATGCCGGCTGTCGCCACTGCCGACTGTTCACTGCAGCTGTCTCAAAGCTATTTAATTGCTGAGTGAGCAGCTGTGCGTGCGTGTGTGCGCGTGCCTGTGTGCCTGTGTGCGCGTGCGTGCGTGCGCGCGCGTGTGTGCGCGCGCGTCGCGGTATGTGGGGAGCGGTGGTGCAACGGTTAGCGCCGCGCTGCGCTACGAACCGGGCGAACCGAGTTCGATTCACGATCACGGCCAACACCAGTGACGATTATCTGAACGGGACCTGGGCCTCCCCTAGGTCGACTCAGCCTCAAATGAGTGCCTGGTGTGGTGGGTGAACAACGCCACTGGGGAGACAAAGGCGGCCGGGCGTGGTGACGGCCACCCACCTCCTCGCACGCCGTGCCGGCCTCCATAGGTGCTCGCTAACAGCACTTGCCCCTACAGTCTGTTAGTGCTTTACAGGGGGTTTTGTTTGTGGCAGTGTGTGAATGTCTGTGTGTTAATATCTGTGCGTGAATGTGTGTGCCTGTGAGTGTCTGTGTGTGGGTCATGTAGCCCGCATGCCCAGCCACCGCATGCCGAAACAGCTTTTGTTCGGCCGGATCGAGGGGGCTAAACGGGCGCGGCACGGGCTAGAGAAGAGATGGAGTGATGTGGTACAGGAGGACGTGGAGCTGAGTGGACTTGCCGATGACTGGTACCAGCGGTGTCAAGATCGGCCTCTGTGGAGGAGGCTCGTGAAGGACGCTACTGGGCAGTTGGAGGCAGTCGCCCTCCAGCAACAACGGAGGGCGGAGGAGCGACACTCACAACAACGAGCGGGGCGCCGGGTGGGTAAAGCGCAGCAAGTTGGCACAGTAGGGGGCACAGGTGGTGCATCCGTCATCTCAGTCAGTCGACCTGTGGCACCTGGGTCTGCCCCGTGACCTCCTGCCAGCGGGTGTTCGAAACTTCACGTGGCCTCAAGGTGCACCTAGCCTGGCACAAGGGACGTGGTGACATCACCGCCACTTAGTGGCGATTGGCGGTTGTTGTTGTTGTGTGTGAGTGTCTGTGTGTGTGTCTGTGTGTGAGTGTCTGTGTGTGAGTGTCTGTGCCTGTGAGTGTCTGTGTGTGGCTGTTTTGAGCTGTGTATGTGTCTGTGTGTGAATGTCTGTGTGTGAGTGTCTGTGCCTGTGAGTGTTTGTGTGTGGCTGTTTTGAGCTGTGTATGTGTCTGTGTGTGATTGTCTGTGTGTGAGTGTCTGTGCCTGTGAGTGTCTGTGTGTGGCTGTTTTGAGCTGTGCGTGTGTCTGTGTGTGAATGTCTGTGTGTGAGTGTCTGTGCCTGTGAGTGTCTGTGTGTGGCTGTGTGGAACTGTGTGTGAGTGTCTGTGTGCATCTGCGTCAACGTGTGAGTGATGATTATTTGCGTGATGCCGTGCTACTTTATAACATCACTTTCCGCGACAGTCTGTTAAAGGCCACACGGGGGATCTTTGTGTTGTGTCTGTGTGTATCAGGCGTTGGGTGGGTGGGGGGCAGAGATGAAGGTGGCCGGGCACTAGCTCTGACCTCTCCAGCGTGCTGGTATGACAGCTCTCGCACGCAACAGGCACGCGTGTCAGTCACACTCCCTCCGTCTCTCTCTCTCTCTCTCGCAGGCCAGAACAGCTGTCTCTCTCCCTCTCCCGTCTCTCTCGCTCTCGATTCTCCATCTCTCTCCCCTCTCTCTTTGCCCCCCCCCTCTCTCTCTCTCTCTCTTTTTTCAAGCAAATATTTATCGTGGCATTTCTATCAATCTTACAGTTCATGAAATATCCCTAACCATCCTTGTTTAATGTTTCTGCAACAACAAAAACAGCCGCATAGTGAAGATATGTTTACAATACCCAATCGATCAAATGAAGAACTGTAATGAGGACTGTTGCGATGGAAATAGCAGATGTAAATACGAGAAGTAACATTTCGATTTCACATTTTGTCGTGACAGAGGTTATACAATAGGTACAATGACAGTCTCAAAGTGATCAGTGCTCCTGTTGCATCCAGCACAAAGTCTAAACTAGGGCGCTAGTCTCCCTCTCTTTCTATTTTTTTTTACGATCAGTGGAAACAAGAAGATGCTCGGTGTAGTCGGCACTTTGCTTCGTTCATCATTTCGTATTTTTTTTTATAACTTTGCTTTATGTAAACCCCCACCTCTCGGTCACTCTCTCGCTCACTCTCTCGCTCACTCTCTCGGTCACTCTTTCGCTCACTCTCGCTCACTCTCTCGGTCACTCTCTCGGTCACTCTCTCGCTCACTCTCTCGCTCTTTCTCTCGCTCACTCTCTCGCTCACTCTTTCGGTCACTCTCTCGGTCACTCTCTCGCTCACTCTCTCGCTCACTCTCTCGGTCACTCTCTTGGTCACTCTCTCGGTCACTCTCTCGCTCACTCTCTCGCTCACTCTCTCGGTCACTCTCTCGCTCACTCTTTCGGTCACTCTCTCGCTCACTCTTTCGGTCACTCTCTCGCTCACTCTCTCGCTCACTCTCTCGGTCACTCTCTCGCTCACTCTCTCGCTCACTCTCTCGGTCACTCTCTCGCTCACTCTCTCGCTCACTCTCTCGCTCACTTTCTCGGTCACTCTCTCGCTCACTCTCTCGCTCACTCTCTCGCTCACTCTCTCGCTCTTTCTCTCGCTCACTCTCTCGCTCACTCTCTCGCTCACTCTCTCGGTCACTCTCTCGCTCACTCTCTCGCTCACTCTCTCGGTCACTCTCTCGTTCACTCTCTCGCTCACTCTCTCGCTCACTTTCTCGGTCACTCTCTCGCTCACTCTCTCGCTCACTCTCTCGCTCACTCTCTCGGTCACTCTCTCGCTCACTCTCTCGCTCACTCTCTCGCTCACTCTCTCGGTCACTCTCTCGCTCACTCTCTCGCTCACTCTCTCGCTCACTCTCTCGCTCACTCTCTCGGTCACTCTCTCGCTCACTCTCTCGCTCACTCTCTCGCTCACTCTCTCGCTCACTCTCTCGCTCACTCTCTCGCTCACTCTCTCGCTCTCTCTCTCTCGCTCTCTCTCGTTCTGCACGCAGCCCTTCTCGCAGTCCAACGGCCTCCGCCGGGTAGCTCATATCAGCATGCAGAGCTCCCCGTCATCTGCCACCGAGCACACGGCCTCCTCCATCGCCCACTGCTCCTTGAAGGCCGGCACGGCGTGGGTCAGCCACGCATGGCGGAACTCCTCTTTCTCTCTTTTTCCCCGACTCTCCCCCTCTGTTGAGTGCCCCAAACGCAGCGCTCTACACGTGCTGTGTCAAGGCGCTCTACACGTGGCTGTGTCAAGGCGCTCTACACGTGCTGTGTCAAGGCGCTCTACACGTGCTGTGTCAAGGCGCTCTACACGTGCTGCGTCAAGGCGCTCTACACGTGCTGCGTCAAGGCGCTCTACACGTGCTGTGTCAAGGCGCTCTACACGTGGCTGTGTCAAGGCGCTCTACACGTGCTGCGTCAAGGCGCTCTACACGTGCTGTGTCAAGGCGCTCTACACGTGCTGCGTCAAGGCGCTCTACACGTGCTGTGTCAAGGCGCTCTACACGTGCTGTGTCAAGGCGCTCTACACGTGGCTGTGTCAAGGCGCTCTACACGTGGCTGTGTCAAGGCGCTCTACACGTGGCTGCGTCAAGGCGCTCTACACGTGCTGCGTCAAGGCGCTCTACACGTGGCTGCGTCAAGGCGCTCTACACGTGGCTGCGTCAAGGCGCTCTACACGTGCTGCGTCAAGGCGCTCTACACGTGGCTGCGTCAAGGCGCTCTACACGTGGCTGCGTCAAGGCGCTCTACACGTGCTGCGTCAAGGCACTCTACACGTGGCTGCGTCAAGGCGCTCTACACGTGCTGCGTCAAGGCGCTCTACACGTGGCTGTGTCAAGGCGCTCTACACGTGGCTGCGTCAAGGCGCTCTACACGTGCTGCGTCAAGGCGCTCTACACGTGGCTGCGTCAAGGCGCTCTACACGTGGCTGCGTCAAGGCGCTCTACACGTGCTGCGTCAAGGCGCTCTACACGTGGCTGCGTCAAGGCGCTGCATTCCCGGGACCCGGCCGACCTACCGGACACAAAATGGAGAGACCATCTCTCTCACGCTCATTGCGGCCGCCCCCCCAGTGGAAACAACTGTACAAGTCTCTCCCGTAGCCAAACGCTGCGGTGACCTCCAGTGGAGGTTGGCACACTGCACGTTGCCATCGGCCGTGTGGCTCAGCCGAATCTCGCCAGGGGTAACAGACTCGTGGCATTTCCTGCGGTGCCAGGGAGGATCTTCCCCACCGGTACTCACGCTGCCAGCGGCTCAAACCAATCTTCCGCCTTTTGGAGGACATCTTCAGGAAACTGGGGGTGCCCTTCTACAGCAGCAGCTTCGTATATGGGGTGGTGCCTTACCTGGCTAACAAGCGCCATGACCTCGCCAACTTCGCCTGCGCTCAGGCGAAGATGGCGGTGTACAGAACGAGGAAAAAGATGCTGCAAGGTGACACTGATGGCTGCTTTCAGTGTTCAGAGGCCACACACATGTCGGTGATGTGCACGTCTTTTTCGAACGCTGGGGAGCCGGACAAGCCCCTCTCTGCACCAGCGTGGACGGCACCCTCGTGTTCACCTTCTGAAGCGCTCGCTCGTCACCGTGGCGTGCGCGATGACCACCACCACCACGTGACTTTTATTTCGTGTTTTGCGCGGGGCATTTAGCGCCACAGCGCGTGGATTTGTCGCGTCTGTTTTCATTTGTTTGCTGGAGACTTTGTGTGTTTCATATCGGAATCGCCTCCAGTGCTGTTGCTGCTGGCGGCAATAAAAGTCGTTTAAATGTCAAAGTCTCTTCCCTCTCTCTCTCTCTCCCTAGTCTCCCTCTCCTTTGTGTAGGGTCAGAGGAAACGAGAAGATGCTCGGTGTAGTCGGCACTTTGCTTCGTTCATCATTTCGTTTTCTCTCTAACTCTATTCTCCCTTTCTCTCGGGGTTGGTGGGTGGGGGGTAATATGGAGGGGGTTTGGTGGGTGGGGGCTGTGAACAGGTGTGGGTGGGTGGGGGCTGTGAACAGGTGTGCTTGGTGTCCCTGTCACTCATTCTGCCACGAGGCGAGGGTTTGTGTTGTCTGCGAAAAGAACTGTTCACACACATAGAAATATGTTCACCCACATGGAGATCTGTTCACCCACATAGAGATCTGTTCACCCACAAAGAGATCTGTTCACCCACATAGAGATCTGTTCACCCACATAGAGATCTGTTCACCCACATAGAGATGTGTTCACTCACATAGAAATATGTTCACCCACATAGAGATCTGTTCACCCACATAGAGATATGTTCACCCACATAGAGATCTGTTCACCCACATAGAAATCTGTTCACCCACATAGAGATCTGTTCACCCACATAGAGATCTGTTCACCCACATGGAGATCTGTTCACCCACATAGAGATCTGTTCACCCACATAGAGATGTGTTCACCCACATAGAGATCTGTTCACCCACATGGAGATCTGTTCACCCACATAGAGATCTGTTCACTCACATGGAGATCTGTTCACCCACATAGAGATCTGTTCACCCACATGGAGATCTGTATAGAGATCTGTTCACCCACATAGAGATCTGTTCACCCACATAGAGATCTGTTCACCACATAGAAATCTGTTCACCCACATAGAAATCTGTTCACCCCACATAGAGATCGTGTTCACCCACATGGAGATCTGTTCTCACCCACATAGAGATCTGTTCACCCACATAGAGATGTGTTCACCCACAAGAGATCTGTTCACCCACATAGAGATCTGTTCACCCACATAGAGATCTGTTCACCCACATAGAGATCTGTTCACCCACATAGAGATCTGTTCACCCACATAGATATCTGTTCACCCACATGGATATCTGTTCACCTGTATAGAGATCTGTTCACCCACATGGAGATCTGTTCACCTGTATAAAGATCTGTTCACCGACGCGGGTGGTTGGAGGGGGAGGGGGTGGGGGGGATGCGGCCGGGGTGAGGGGCGGGGGCGCTGTATTGCAGTGTCCACGTGGTGCTGCTGCTGCTGCTGGTGACGTGCAACAGGGCAGCAGCAGAGAGACCCTGGCCGTCGCTGTTCTCTGCGAGCACTACGCTCGGTGGGGGTGGTTGGAGGGGAGGGGGAGGAGGGGGGGCAGGTGGGGGGAAGGGCGGGGGGGGGGGTCAGGAGTCGAGGAATCGCAATTGCGCCCCATGTATGGCCCCTTCTATAGTCCCCTCCCTGGCCCAGCTGCCGGGTACAATTGACACAAAGGCATTGCCGCAAACTCCTCCAAATATCTTAAAGCGAAGGAGGCAGTCCCCCCCCCCCCTCCGCTAGATCCACCTTCCCCAGGCTGACTGCTTCGTCCCATCATCCACACCGCTGCTGCAGGACAGCTGTGCTCTCACCCACCCACTCACTCACCCACCCAACCATTCACTCACCCACCCACTCACTCACCCACCCAACCATTCAGTCACCCACCCAACCACTCACTCACCCACCCACTCACCCACCCACTCACTCACTCACCCACCCAACCATTCACTTGCCCACTCATTCACTGACCCATCCACCCACTCACACACTCACACACTCATCCACCCATTCACTCACCCACTCACACACTCATCCACCCATTCACTCACCCATTCACTCACCCACTTACCCAACCAACCACTCACTCACCCACTCACACACTCATCCACCCATTCACTCACCCACCTACCCACCCAACCACTCACTCACCCACTCACACACTCATCCACCCATTCACTCACCCACCTACCCACCCAACCACTGATTCGCCCACTCACACACTCATCCACCCATTCACTCACCCACCTACCCACCCAACCACTCACTCACCCACTCACACACTCATCCACCCATTCACTCACCCACCTACCCACCCAACCACTCACTCACCCACTCACACACTCATCCACCCATTCACTCACCCACCTACCGCACCCAACCACTGACTCGCCCACTCACACACTCATCCACCCATTCACTCACCCACCTACCCACCCAACCACTCACTCGCCCACTCACACACTCATGCCACCCATTCACTCACCCACCTACCCACCCAACCACTCACTCGCCCACTCACACACTCATCCACCCATTCACTCACCCATCCAACCACTCACTCGCTCACTCATTCACTGGCCCATCCACTCACTCATCAACTCACATACCCACTCGATAAACCACTCACTCACCCTTTAACTCATCTACTCAGACACCCACTCAACCACTCACACACTCATCCACCCATTCACTCACCCACCTGCCCAACCACTCACTCACCCACACACCCACTCGCTCATCTACTTACTCACTCACCCATTCACTCATCTACTCATACAGCCACTCACCACTCACTCACCCACTCACTCATCTACCCATTCACTCACTCACCCACCTACCCACCCACTGACTCACTCACTCACTCACTCACTTATCCACTCACTCATCTACTCATACACCCACTCGTTCACCAACTCACTCACACACCCAACTACTCACCCATTAACTCACCCAGTCATCCAACCATTCACTCACCCACTCACTCACCGTTTCACTCACCTACTCAGTCGCCCATTAACTCACCCACTCACTCATCCATTCACTCACTCAATCACCGCACTGCCGCAGGTCACAGCTGAACACTCACTCACCTACTAAGCCACTCGTTCAGCTCCCCATTCACTCATCTATTCACTCGCCCACCCATCTACCCCACTCACCCATTACCCGCTCACCCACACATTCTTAAAGGCCCCCCCACCTCATTCTTAAAGCCCCCCCCCACCTCATTCTTAAAGGCCCCCACCTCATTCCAGGGACTCTGACACCCATGACGTCAAGTGTGGTGGGGGTGGTGGGGGGCGGGGGGGGAGGGGCGGTGGCGGTCCCCCAAAGCGCGGGGCCCGGGGCAGTCACCGCCTCCGATTCTGCTCACGGCTGGCGGCGAAAAGGAGCCGGGAGTGCTTCGTCCTCGTCGCCGGAGACACAAATTGTGTCGTGAAACCCGCCGCCACCCGACACGGCCAATATGGTAAAGGGTTGTCACGTGAACGGACGGTGCCAATTGGTGATCTTGCCCAGTGCTACACTGTGTGTGTGTGTGTGTGTCTGTTGGAGAGTAAGTGGGGAGCGGTGGTGTAGCGGTTAGCGCGCTGCGCTATGAACCTAGCGACCCGGGTTCGATTCCCGCTCACGGCCAACACCGGTGACGATTATCTGAACCGGTCCGGGCCTCCCCTAGGTCGACTCAGCCTCAAATAAGTACCTGGTGCGGCGTGTAAACATCGCCGCTGGGGAGACAAAGGCGGTCGGGCGTGGTGTTGGCCACCCACCCCCTCGTGTACCGTTCTGGCCTTCATAGGTGCTCGCTAACAGCACTTGACCCTACAGTCTGTTAAGGCTATACGGGGGATCTTTGTTGGAGAGGGGAGACAAAGGCGGTCGGGCGTGGTGCTGGTCACCCACCCCCTCGTGTACCGTTCTGGCCTTCATAGGTGCTTGCTAACAGCACTTGACCCTACAGTCTGTTAAGGCTACACGGGGGATCTTTGGTCTTTGTCGGAGAGTAAGCCCACTGCAACGTTGACAATTCGGGTACGACGTTTCGTCGGCGATTATAACGAGCATCACCAGGCCGACAGCACAGGGTTGTGGAGACATCATCCTCCTGTCTCACTGCTAGAACATCAATAAAAACAACTCTTCTTCTTGGTTCTTTCGGTAAAGTCACGTAGAAGGGAAATAATAAAATAATAAAACATCAAACATAATAAAATACAATTCTCGCTAGAGAATTGTATTTTGTTACGTTTTGTTTTTATTATTTTATTATAATAAAATACAATTCTCTAGTGAGAATTGTATTATATTATGTTTATATTTCGTATTATTTTATTATTTCCCTTCTACGTGACTTTACCGAAAGAACCAAGAAGATGAATCCCTGCAGTCACGAAAGCTTTAAATCAAAATTTAAAAACAACTCTCTCTTATGGACAATATTGTTCGCGAAAGCCTCGGAGGTGTTCAACAGCTGAGCGTCACCCCGTGCGCGAACGCCACTCGAGGAGAGGGGGTGGGGGTGGGGGTGAGGGTGGGGGTGAGGGTGGGGGTGAGGGTGGGGGTGAGGGTGGGGGATTGAAGGAGCTGCGGGGGGGGGGGTACTGGGGGGCGGGGGCTGGCATGTGGGGGGCGGTGACCCGGGACCCAACACTGATCCCACTGATCCCCTCCCTCCCTCCTTCTCAGTGTGGCTGTTCTCTCTTCCTCCAGACATCTCTTCCCCCCTCCTCCACTCCCCCCCCTCTCTCTCTCCAGGCATTCCTCCCTCCACTCCCTCCCGCCCCCTCTCTTTCCAGGCATCGCCCTCCTCCTCCACTCCCCTCCATCTCTCCCATCTGTCTCCCGCATGCCACGTCTCTCCTTTGCTACCCCTCCCTCCATCCAGATCTCCTGCTTACTCTCGACGACTCCTCCACCGTCACGTGGTTTTTTTTTATCTCCCCCCCCCCTCCTCCGCCCCGCCCCCCCACGCCCAGCCCCCCCCGCCCCCCACGCGCCCCCCCGCCCGCCCGCCCGCCATGGTCTCGCTGCCTAGTGTCAAATTGAAAGCAACGGAACTAAAATTGGATTTTGGAATGCGGTCGTCCAATTTAGCAGAGAGGCGTGGACAGAGGAGTTTTCTTTTTCGTTTTTTGCTCTAAAACTTACCAACTAATCACTGCGAATACGTTGAGGAATGCGCATTATATCATCGTCGTCGTCGTCGTCAGACGTGATAATCGCTTTCGTTAAACAAAGAGAAAGATTCCCCGTATAGCCTGTAGCAGGCTGTCGGGGCAAGTGCTGTTCGCGAGTAGTGGTAGTAGTCTAGGAAGGCCGGCACTGTGGCACACGAGGGGGTGGGTGGCCAGCACCACGCGCCCGACCGCCTTTGTCTCCCCAGAGGGGATGTTGTTATTTTTTTTTACACATCGCACCAGGTGCTCATTTGACGCTTAGTCGACCTAGGGGAGGCCCAGGAATGGTTCAGATAATCCTCACTGGTGTTGGCCGTGAGTGTAAATTGAACTCAGGTCACCGGATTTGTAGCCCAGCCCCGCTTGCCGAGAGTGAGATGGTACAGATGGAGATTAGACTGCCGAAGGAGTAGAAGGGGAGTGAGTTCGAACAGATGGAGATTAGTCCACACACGGGTAGAAGGGAGTGAGATGGAACAGATGGAGATTAGTCCACACACGGGTAGAAGGGAGTGAGATGGAACAGATGGAGATTAGTCCACCCACGGGTCGAAGGGAGTGAGATTGCCTATACAGTCTTCTTGTTTGTCTTTCGAATGGCTGACCGTAGATGCAGAGCACCCACTACAATCTCACTTCATGACTGAAAAACGAAACTACTTTCTTTTTTTAGCCCAGGGTTAGGCCCCACTGGCTATGTAATTCTCTCTTATTTTTTTTACTGAGAGCAACCTGGCAATCACAACTGATAGCTCAACGGAGTGGCTTATCGCGTGGAAATGTTCATCTGACAAATACTCTGAAATACTCTGTGGAGGGTTCAACAAACCGGAGGACCCAGAGACAAATCCACGCGACCACGGGAAGAGAGAAAGACCCCAACTGCAAATATACAGCAGGAGTCAGCGTCGGGATGGAACCCACGACCTCCTGTACACCAGGCGAGGTAGTTAACATCTCATAGCCACCGTGATGATGATGAGAGAGAGAGAGACGCAAACTGCAAATATACAGCAGCAGGCGTCAGGGTCGGGATGGAACCCACGACCTCCTGCATACCAGGCGAGGTAGTTAACATCTCATAGCCACCGTGATGATGATGAGAGAGAGAGACACGCAAACTCCAAATATACAGCAGCAGGCGTCAGGGTCGGGATGGAACCCACGACCTCCTGCATACCAGGCGAGGTAGTCCCCCCCCAGAAAAAAAAAATCTAAATTTGAAAACTAATTTCCTGCCATTTCTTGCCTAAAATATTAAAACATTCACTAACACATAGAATTGACTTTTTATTTATTTTTTACAATAATGTCCAATAGTGTATTGTATTACATTGCTCTGTTTTTTCTTTTTTTAACTTTTCTTGTTTCATTGTATGTCATGGCAGAGATTAGGGATTACTAAAGTACAACCAAAACGACAACCATATAAACAGAAATCGATTTTATAGCCATATATTGGGGGGGGGGACATTTTGAGCATATTTTAATATTGTGGGCGGGAGGGGGATGTGCCCCCCCCCCCCAATATTAATTACGACCTCGTCTCAATCGTTAAAAAGTACAATGCTAATAAATACATGGGGCTTGATGAACCAAAGCAATTCTAGATTTGATGCTTTCGTGACTGCAAGGATTCATACTTTTCGGTTTTTTTCGGTAAAGTCACGTGGGTAAAAAAAAAAAATTATAGAAATAAAATAATAAATCACGACGTTTCGGAGGCAACACAAGTCTCCGTCATCAGGTGGGACCGTCACAGCTAAATTTACTGTATCAAGATGTGATGCATTTAGCTGTGACAGACACAAAGACAAAGACCACCCGTGTAGCCTCTAAGGGCTGCTGGGGCAAGTGCTGTAAGCAAGCAGCACCTACAGACACAAAGACAAAGATCACCCGTGTAGCCTCTAACGGGCTGCTGGGCCACGTTTGTCTCCCTAGTGACGATATTGTTTTACACACCGCAGCAGGTATTCATTTGAAGCTGAGTCGACCTAGGGGAGGCCCATGACCGTTTCAGATCATCACACAGCAGGGTCGGGATAAAACCCACGACCTCCTGCACACCAGGCGAGGTAGTCAACATCTCCCAGCCACCGCGGCTCTGTGGTAACAACAAATACGGGCAGCGACGGAATTATCGATCTTGATGATATCAGCCAATCAAGTTAAAAGGGGGGGGGGGGGTGCAGAGTGTCATATCATGACTCGATCCATGAATCGATTGCCAATATAATCGACACGGCGATTAACCCGCAAATCACGATTAACCCCGGTGCCTTTTTCTCTGTAATGTTTGTTTATTATGGACCGACTGAGCGAAATCCATAGGATTAATATCGATTAACGGTCGACCGCGACCGGTATGGGGGGACGGTGTGTGTGGGGGGGGGGTGACATCGTTCGTATCGGGTCTAAAAATTCCCCGCAGGCAAATACAACAAAATGTGACGAACAAAAATAAATCATCGAATGAAACAAAATAAAATAACCGGTGAGCGCGCCACGTGCCTCTCTCTCTCACTTCAGCAGTCCTTTCGGGGCACGGCGAGTCGGGGCGACCGCCCCGGGCCCCGCACCCCCCCCCCCCCAAACTATAAACGGTCCTGATACTCGCAGAGACGGAGAGAGAGACACAGAGGGAGAGAGACAGGGAGAGAGAGAGACAGGGAGAGAGACAGAGAGACAGGGAGAGAGAGACAGGGAGAGAGACAGAGAGATAGCGAGGCAGAGAAAAACAGTCACAGAGATACACACACAGAGAGACAGAGACTTTTGACTTTCAAACAACTTTTATTGCCGCCAGCAGCAACAGCACTGGAGGCGATTCCGATATGAAACACACAAAGTCACCAGCAACACAAATGAAAACAAACGCTACGAATCCACGCGCTGTGGCGCTAAAAGCACCGAAATAAAAGTCACGTGGTGGTGGTGGTGGTTGTGGTGGTGGTTTTGGTGGTGGTGGTGGTGGTGGTCATCGCGCACGCCACGGTGACGAGCGAGCGCTTCGGAAGGTGAACACGAGGGTGCCGTCCACGCTGGTGCAGAGAGATAGCGAGACGGAGAGTTACAGAGATACACACAGAGAGGATCTACGTTGAACTTATTTCGCACCGTACGCAGCCAACCGCGCGAATCAGGGGTGCGGGGGAAAGACAGCAAACTAAACGCAAAACGCAGTTCTAAAATAATAAAAAAATAGTTTAATGAAAAGAGAGACAAAGACAAAGACGGAGAGAGGCATAGCGAGCAGTAAATAGCGGTTGATGGCTGAGGTCGTGGTGGTGCTGTTCCAGACGTATCGCTCGCCGCTGATGTTTGCCGTGCCGGGGACTCCAGCTGTGGTGGTTGTGGGTGACGAGTCGCGTCTTGTTCCCCGCCTCTGTCGATCTGTCGTTGTTGATGTCTCGCGCTCGCGCGCTCTGTCTCTCTGCTCCCTCGCACACGCATCGCGTCTCGCTCTCCATCCTCCCCGTGTCTCACTCTCTCCTGCCGTGTCTCCCTCCCCGTGTCTCCCTCCCCGTGTATCCCTCTCTCCCCGTGTCTCCCTCCACGTGTCTCCCTCCCCGTGTCTCCCTCTTTCCCTCCCCGTGTCTCCCTCCCCGTGTCTCCCCCCCGTGTCTCTCTCCCCGTGTCTCCCTCCCCGTGTCTCCCTCTCCCCGTGTCTCCCTCCACGTGTCTCTCTCTCCGTTTCTCCCTCCCCGTGTCTCCCCCCCGTGTCTCTCTCCCCGTGTCTCCCTCCCCGTGTCTCCCTCTCCCCGTGTCTCCCTCCACGTGTCTCTCTCTCCGTTTCTCCCTCCCCGTGTCTCCCTCCCCGTGTCTCCCTCCACGTGTCTCTCTCTCCGTGTCTCCCTCCCCGTGTCTCCCTCTCTTCCCCCGTGTCTCCCTCCCCGTGTCTCCCTCCCCGTGTCTCCATCCCCGTGTCTCCCTCTCTTCCCCCGTGTCTCCCTCCCCGTGTCTCCCTCCACGTGTCTCTCTCTCCGTGTCTCCCTCTCTTCCCCCGTGTCTCCCTCCCCGTGTCTCCCTCCCCGTGTCTCCCTCCCCGTGTCTCCCTCTCCCTCCTCGTGTCTCCCTCCCCGTGTCTCCCTCCCCCCGTGTCTCTCTCCCCCCGTGTCTCTCTCCCCGTGTCTCCCTCCCCATGTCTCCCTCTCTC
>NW_027614141.1:120000-127016 GCF_965212315.1 Lampetra planeri
GAGGGGGGGGTCGGGAATGTCTCTGGGCAGGTGCAGAGCGCGTGCGTGCGCGTGCGTGCGCGAGGGGGGGAAGGTGGTGGGGGATGGGGGGGAGGGGCTGGCAGCCTAGTCGCTGACTCGCACAGACGGGCGCTGACTATTTGAGTGGACGCGGTGGAGACGCGGTGTGTGCGTGTATGTGTACGTGTGTGTATGTGTGTGTATGTGTGTGTGTGTACGTGTGTGTACGTGTGTATATGTGTGTGTGTGTGTATGTGTGTGTATGTGTGTGTGTGTGTATGTGTGTGCGTGTATGTGTACGTGTGTGTATGTGTGTGTATGTGTGTGTATATGTGTGTGTGTGTACGTGTGTGTATGTATGTGTGTGTATGTGTGTGTGTGTGTATGTATGTATGTATGTGTATGTGTGTGTGTGTAAGTGTGTGTGTGTATGTGTGTATGTGTGTGTATGTGGGTGTGTGTATGTGAGCTCCTCCGGCAGGCAAGGCTGCGTTGGCTGGGTCATGTAGCCCGCATGCCCAGCCACCGCATGCCTAAACAGCTTTTGTTCGGCCGGATCGAGGGGGCTAAACGGGCGCGGCACGGGCTAGAGAAGAGATGGAGTGATGTGGTACAGGAGGACGTGGAGCTGAGTGGACTTGCCGATGACTGGTACCAGCGGTGTCAAGATCGGCCTCAGTGGAGGAGGCTCGTGAAGGACGCTACTGGGCAGTTGGAGGCAGTCGCCCTCAAGCAACAAACGGAGGGCGGAGGAGCGACGCTCACAACAACGAGCGGAGCGCCGGGTGGCTAAAGCACAGCAAGTTGGTACAGTAGGGGGCACAGGTGGTGCATCAGTCAGTCAACTCGGTCATCTCGGTCAGTCGACCCGTGGCACCTGGGTCTGCCCCGTGACCTCCTGCCAGCGGGCGTTCGACACTTCACGTGGCCTCAAGGTGCACATGGCCTGGCACAAGCGTCGTGGTGACGTCACCGCCACTTAGTGGCGAATGGCGGTTGTTGCTGTTGTATGTGGTTGTGTGTATGTGTGTGTGTGTATGTGTCTGTGTATGTGTGTATGTGTGTGTGTGTATGTGTGTGTATGTGTGTGTATGTGTGTGTATTTGTGTGTGTATGTGTGTGTGTGGGTATGTGTGTGTGTATGTGTGTGTATGTATGTGTGTGTGGGTGTGAGTGTGTGTATGTGTGTGTGTGTATGTGACGTGTGTGTGTGTATGTGTGTGTATGTGTGTATGTGTGTGTGTGGGTGTGTATGTGTGTGTATGTATGTGTGTGTGGGTGTGGGTGTGTGTATGTGTGTATGTGTTTGTGTGTGAGTGTGTGTATGTGTGTGTATGTGCCGGACGGGCAACACTGTCGTGGACATTGCTATAGGGGGAGGGACAATGCCCATTGGCCTCTCCCCTAATGGCGTCTGTGACCACCACAGTGGCTTAACGGGGGCTCTGGACGGGTGCGAGGGGCTGGTAACCCCTCCACCTTCAATTCATTACCACGAAACCACGACTTAAACATAAATATGTAACTAATAAGCTTGTGCCGGAGGCCCCGGGGGAACATGCGTCTATGACGTCTCCTGGCCAAACCGCAATTGGCGGAGCCAGGAGATTGAATCTTCACCCTCAGGGCTCCTCCAGAAACAACGAAAAACCATTGCGGATGGCCACGTGGAATGTTCGAACGCTCACTGCGGAGGAGAGGCTGCCACTCCTTTGTCGGGAGCTGGACCGGTACCGCCTGAATCTCTGTGGCATTCAGGAGGTCCGGTGGACCGGTTCTGGCTCCTGCCACCATGAGGGGTGGACAGTCCTCCACTCGGGACAGGAGACTGCCAAACAACAGGGTGTGGCTCTTTTTCTGAACAAAAGAATGAAGGGGGCGTAGGAGCGTGGCGGTGAGGTGTGGGAAGCTGTAAGCCCCAGGATACTTTGGGCTCGCCTTCCCATCAACCGGACGCGAGGAGTGGTGGTCGTGGTTACTTATGCCCCCACCGAGGATGAACATCCGTGGAGGGATGCAGGCAAAGCCGATGAGTCAGATGCCTTCTATGACCTCCTGTCACAGGTGCTGGCTAAAGTGGCCACTCGGGACAGAGTCATCTTGTTGGGTGAATTCAATGCCCGAGTTGGTCATGATGCTGGCACCTGGTCTGGAGTGATTGGAAGGCATGGGCCAGATCAGCTCAATAACAACGGTAGGAGGCTGCTAGATTTTTGTGCAGCCCATGGGCTTGTAATTACCAACACGCTCTTCCGGCATCGGCGCATCCACACATCATGGATGCATGCTGGGTCCAAGAAAGAACATCTGCTGGACTACATAGTGACGGACCAGTGGATGCGAGCCCATGTCCTTGACACCAGGACCTACCGTGGAGCTGATCTGCCCTCTGACCATCGACTAGTCATCTGTAAGATGCACCTGCTATTCTTCCACTCCAGTGGTGGGTGTACACCCAGGACCCCATTCCAACCAAAAGTGGCTTGGTCTCAGTTAGCTGATGAAAGTTGCAAGCGAGAATTTCATCATCGCTTGCAGCTGGGGTTGGCATCGTCCCCCACTCCTCCTGATGTCGAGGGTAAATGGGCGAGGTTTAGGACTGTGACTCATGCAGCTGCAATGGCTGCTTTGGGTACGCGGTCTAGACCTCCCCAGAAACCCTGGCTGACAGAGGAGGTGTTCAGGTTAGTTGAGAAAAAGCGACAGGCCCACTCTCATCGGCTACAGCATCCCACGTCAGAGAATGAGGAGGTTTACCGCAGCCTTCGCTCGGAGGTTCGGAGAGCCGTAAGGCGCTGCAAGGATGGGTGGTGGTCGCGGGTTGCTGAGGAGATAGAGTCTGCCTCAGTGGCCCGCGATCACAAATCACTATTTAACTCCATCAAAAAAGTAACCTGCAGCGCCACACCTATTACCATCATTAGGGGAAAAAACGGTAATCCAATCTCCGACCCCCAGGAACAGGTTTGTAGATTTACTGAGCATTTCTGTGAGGTCCTGGGGGAGGGGAAATCTCTCAGCCAGGAAAACACCATGGCACAAAGTGGGGATAACCCTGCTGAGGCTGCGGTGCTTCAAATATTGGAAGAGGTCACCCCCTGTGAGTGGCTGGCTGAGGTGCCATCTGTTGAGGAAGTACTGAAGGCGATCCGGAGTCTGAGACCAGGAAAGGCACCGGGCAGAGATGATCTCCCAAGCGAAATGCTGAGGGAGGGTGGCGTTTGTGCACAGACTGCCCTATATGACATGATAACAACAGTCTGGACCACTGGACGGGTTCCGCAGGATTGGAAGGATGCCCTGGTGGTCCCCCTCTTTAAGAAGGGGGATCGCACAGACTATAACAACTACAGGGGCATCTCACTCCTCAGTGTGCCGGGAAAGGTCCTGGCAAGGATTATTCAACATCGCCTTGCTTGGCACGCTGAGGAGAGGCTTGTGGAGCCCCAATGCGGTTTCAGGAAAGGGCGGTCCTGCACAGATGCCATATTTTCTGTCCGTCTGCTACAGCAGAGATGTAGGGAATTCCAACAAGACCTACATCTCTGCTTTATTGACCTGGTCAAGGCCTATGATACCATCAGCAGGCCTGGGCTCTGGGCTGTTCTTCGTGCTTTCGGAGTCCCTGACCCTCTGCTCACGATCATTAAGGACCTTCATGATGGTGAGCGGGCCCGGGTAAAACTACGTGGCCGGGAGTCAGAGCCTTTCCCTGTACACCTTGGGGTGCGACAGGGATGTCCGCTGGCTCCCACATTATTTAACATCTATTTTGACAACGTAGTTCGTGAAGCCTTCAATAGCTGTACCGGGGGAATTTCCATTTGGTACAGATGTAATGGGAGGCTGATCAAAGACCGGGTGCGATCAAGGGATGGCTCCCTATTGGTCAACCACGTTATGTATGCCGATGATTTGGTGATAGCTGCTCATTCAGAAGAGGAGTTGGAGACGCTGCTGCTGAGACTGGAGCGTGCCACTAAGAGGTGGGGCCTTACCATCAGCCCCACCAAAACTATGCACCTGCCTGGGTATTTTGTACCATCGGACACTCCACCCCCACAACTCCCAATCGGTGATGGGGCAGTAGTGGAGAGAGTGGAAAGTTTCCCATACCTGGGCAGTGTGCTTATGACCGGCTCCAGTTTATCAGCAGAGGTCTCACTCCGAATCAGTCGAGCGGCAATATCTTTTCATCGGTTGCGTAACGCTGTGTGGAAGCTACCTGGTCTGTCGCTCCGCACGAAGCTTCAGGTCTTCTCGGCCACAGTCATTCCCTCCCTTCTCTACGTTTGCGAAACGTGGACCCGCCTAATGGAGCATCTTCGCCGGTTGGAAAAATTTAGGCTGGCCTGCCTACGATCCATCCTGGGTTTAACCAGGCTGGATTGTGTGAGGAGCTCACAAATCCTTGAAAGATCTGGTCAAAGTCCCATCGGTGAGCTCCTCCGGCAGGCAAGGCTGCGTTGGCTGGGTCATGTAGCCCGCATGCCCAGCCACCGCATGCCTAAACAGCTTTTGTTCGGCCGGATCGAGGGGGCTAAACGGGCGCGGCACGGGCTAGAGAAGAGATGGAGTGATGTGGTACAGGAGGACGTGGAGCTGAGTGGACTTGCCGATGACTGGTACCAGCGGTGTCAAGATCGGCCTCAGTGGAGGAGGAGGCTCGTGAAGGACGCTACTGGGCAGTTGGAGGCAGTCGCCCTCCAACAACAACGGAGGGCGGAGGAGCGACGCTCACAACAACGAGCGGAGCGCCGGGTGGCTAAAGCACAGCAACTTGGTACAGTAGGGGGCACAGGTGGTGCATCAGCCAGTCATCTCGGTCATCTCGGTCAGTCGACCCGTGGCACCTGCGGGGTCTGCCCCGTGACCTCCTGCCAGCGGGCGTTCGACACTTCACGTGGCCTCAAGGTGCACATGGCCTGGCACAAGCGTCGTGGTGACGTCACCGCCACTTAGTGGCGAATGGCGGTTGTTGTGTTGTGTATGTGTGGGTGTGTGTGTGGGTGTGTGTGTATGTGTGTGTGTGTATGTGTGTGTATGTATGTGAGTGTGTGTGTATGTGTGTGTATGTGTGTGTGAGTGTGTGTGTGAGTGTGTGTATGTGTGTGTATGTGTGTGTGTGGGTGTGTGTGTAGGTGTGTGTGTATGTGTGTGTATCTATGTGTGTGTATGTGTGTGTGTGTATGTGTGTGTATGTGTGTGTGTATGTGTGTGTGTATGTGGGTATGTGTGTGTGGGTATGTGTGTATGTGTGTGTGGGTATGTGTGTGTGGATAAGTATGTGTGTATGGGTATGTGTGTGTGTGTGTTTGTGGGTAAGTGTGTGTGTGGGTATGTGTGCGGGGAGCGGTGGTGTAGTGGTTAGCCCACTGCGTTACGAACCCAGCGACCCGAGTTCGATTCCCGCTCACTGCCACCAACACCGGTGACGATTATCTGAACCGGTCCTGAGCCTCCTCCTCTAGGTCGACTCAGCCTCAAATGATTACCAGGTGCGATGTGTGAACATCGCCACTGGGGGAGACAAAGGCGGTCGGGCGTGGTGCTGGCCACCCACCCCCTCGCTCGCTAATAGCACTTGCCCCAACAGCCTGTTTCAGGCTACACGGGGGATCTTTGTCTTCGGGTTCACGTGCGTGATGATGATGATGACGACGATACAATGCCACTCTTCGGGGCAATGTTGGGGTGTCTTGGTTCTTTCGAGTCACAAGGTGTAATATTATTATATTCCTCGAGCAAAGAAATGCCTTTTAATTGCACTGCGTGGACGTTCAAGAGTCAGCACTTAAGACTCCGAGACTCGAGCCAGACAATGGGAAGCGAGACGCAGGGTGGCGGGGGGGGGGAGACGAAGATCGACCGACCTCTTTGACCATACCTCACCACACCGGCTACTACAGATCGGGTTGTCGTCGTCACCGCGTGAAACTCACTGAGCTCTCAGAAGCGAGCTGGCCCATCGCAAGTGATGGCTCAACGAAGTGGCCGTTTATCATCATCATCATCATCGCCATCGTCATCGTGTAGACATGTAAAGCAGCAGTCCAAATACTCAACACGCCGTGATTTTAATTCTAAATGTGTGGGGCGGGGGGGGGGAAACCCGGAGGACACCGAGAAAATCCACGCGACCATGGGGAAAGAGACACACCGCGAACTCCAAATCTACAGCGGGTGTCAGGGTCGGGATCGAACCCACGACCTCCTGTACACCAGGCGAGGTAGTTCACATCTCCTAGTCACCGTGATGATGATGAGAGAGAGACACGCAAACTCCAAATCTACAGCAGCAGGCGTCAAGGTTGGGATCGAACCCACGACCTCCTGTAGACCAGGCGAGGTAGTTAACATCTCCTAGTCACCGTGGCGGCCCAGAGTTGGTGCAGCAGTGGAAGGTGCCCGGCTGGATTCAGATGATCACTCGCCACCCATGTCAGCCGTGACCCGGAATCGAACCGGGGTCATCATCACTGGGTTATGGACCCAGTGGCACTGATAACCATCATCACCACCAGCATAACTTTCATTCTCATCATCATCACCACCATTATCATCATCATCTATAAAGCCAATGGCCTGTGATTACCATCACCATCATCACCTCCAGCATCACCATCATTAACATCATCATCATCATCACCACCATCATCATCATCACCATCATCACCACCACCATCATCATCATCTATAAAGCCAATGGCCTGTGATTACCATCACCATCATCACCACCAGCATCACCTTCATTATCATCATCACCACCATCATCACCATCACCATCATCACCAACATCATCACCACCATCATCATCATCATCATCTATAAAGCCAGTCGCCTGTGATTACCATCACCAACATCACAAACATCATCACCACCATCATCATCATCTATAAAGCAAGTGGCCTGTGATTATCATCATCATTATCATCATCATCACCACCATCATCATCATCTATAAAGCCAGTGGCCTGTGATTATCATCATCATCATCACCAACATCATCACCATCA